>NC_042496.1:42080357-42081295 GCF_005508785.2 Acyrthosiphon pisum
TTACGGCTTTACATTTTATAACTTAATAAGTAAGAGTTCAAGACTGGGAAACACTTAACATTACGAGAAGAATAAAAAAAAAATGTTCAGCAATTAAATACACTTTAAACAATACTATATTATATTATAATATTTTAGGTATGTATACAAAAAATATTTATATTTATATTTACACTTTTAACACTTTATTTTACATAGGTATTAGGTGCCTACGCACAATAAATAATAAAAATGATCTATTGACTATTGAGGAGGGCGTGGACCCAACTCCCTTCTCAAATAATCTGCATTGGCATTACCCATCCTCCTAAGGCAAGACAACACATCACCATCTTCATTGAGTTGCTCAATAGCTGTACGTAAAAGCAAACTATTGCTAGCACGATTAAGTCTAGAAGCCGGATCTCTGATCTGTACAAAACATAAAATATTTCAAAGTTGTACTTCACATTGAGTAAGTATTTTTTTAATTGAATAAGGTAATACCGTTAAATGTCTGCTAGCCTGAATAAATTCAACATAAAATTGATTTTCCAATATTCTGAGTTTTTATAAAAATAAATAAATAGCAATAGGCAATATATTCAAAGAAATTAATTAAAATCAATACATTGAATAATATTATATAGGTAGTAATTCATTGACGCCGGTTTATAGGCTTTTAAGGAGCTCAGCAATGCATACTTGAATTGGATACTTGAAGCATAAATCCTCAGGGTTTTGCTTGTGCTATAAAAGATATATAGTAATACTTATAGGTACCAAAATGCATTATGTCCACAGGCGGCTAATGCATTTCTAGCATCAACTCAATGTTTATAATATGTGAAGTGACTGGTGCACACGTCAGTAAGGTGGCTAAGGTCATAGGTCTTGATTCCAAAATGGGGCCCAACTTTTTACAAGAATCAGCTGGTAAAAACTATAACTAATAATTC
>NC_042496.1:42082983-42085006 GCF_005508785.2 Acyrthosiphon pisum
AGATTATCTAGAAAAGAGATTAAGGAATTCAAATATATGTTTTCAAAATTAAAATAGCCAAAAGGGCTTTTGGTACTGGGAGAATTTGTCTTCCACTACTTGGGAATTATGTGGCACATGTAAGTTGAACATTTTTTTATCATAAAATATAATGACGTGACTGCGCGTATGTACTTTACTGGGGTTCAAGAATCTTAGCCGTCGTGTATCTTAAATTACATAAAGCGTTCGGGAAACTTTCACACACTAATGATCAGTCACTACACACATAGATATAGTACTAACGATGGATGTACAATATTTTCTAAATCCGACCCCTTCAAAATGGTTCACTTCGACAGCCTTAACTTTTAATTTTTATCAAACATATAATATAATATAAAACAAGCTAAAAAAAATGTTGGGGGGACACGTGCCCCCAGTGCCCACCCCCTGGCTACGGCACTGGTACACTGTATACCCTTTTACTTTTACTTTACTAGTATTTACTAATTTAAACTATACTCATGTCAAATTAATAATTTAACAAATTATATAATATATTATAATATATAATTTACAACTTAATAAAATATATAAATATACACAAAATTATGTTATCAAGAAAAAGAACAGAAATGTTTGTGTTTTTATATTGGATTATTTTTAATTTATACCAACATAGTAATATGTATGTATAAACGAAAAATTTCAAAATGTCTTAACTTGATGGATTTTTTTAAAATCAACTGAGAATAGCTATGTTAACTGTTAAGTTAATTTAATACTAGTACATTTACTAGTTAAGTTCATAAGTTGATCAGAAAATAAACTAACTAGTTAAGTTAAAAAGTTAAAAAAAAAATTAACTTTTTAACTTAGCTTTAACGTTTTAACTAGTTAATGCCCACCTTTGAATATGTTTATTAAAATAAATCACTAACCTTAGGTTGAACCAGAGCAAATCCAAAAAGACTCATGCATCCTTACGTTACCGATAATCCAGAAAACGTAATTAAATCTAATGAAAATTGAAATTCACAATAATCCATACACAGCTGCAGAATCGACACACGCTATTGTAATATGCACCGAAAGGGACGAATTTGTGGTAATTTCTTATAAATAAATAATTTTATTCACAACCAACTGATCTAATTAGTTTCACATACATTCAAAGTTGAAAAGTATAATATTATCTAGAAATTTACTTGATCTGCTTGAGAATTTTATCATGCAAAATATAAACCCTTTCATTCTATTACCAATTTTTTTTTGTCTATTAGGGTATTTACCAACTGCATTAAATTATATTTTTTTATTTGTTATATTATACATAAACATAAATCCATTTTAAAATTAGTATTCAATATTTAAAATTCATATAATTTATTCTGACAATTGATCCAAACTTAAAGAAAAATACTTAATTTCTAATGTTTTAGTGTATAATGCACACATTTATTTCCAATGAAAAATATTATAATTAATGGTCTACTGCTTTACTCTACTAATAGTTAGGTACTTATAATCAACCAATGACTGATGTTTTATTATGTTCTAGAACTTGGATTAGGTATGAAAATATTTATGAACGTATGATAAAACCATCATTTATTTTTGATGATCATATCACAATATCCATTAGGTAACCCATTATACATTAACAACAAACCGTGGTACTATCGAAGATATATAATAGTATACTTTAGAAGTTTCAAGTACCCACAAATAATATTATACAATCATTACAATCACAACAAAATAACCAAAATAGTTATTCCAGGTTTTTTAATATGTAATTTCGTCCAAATTTGAACTTAAAATGACTATAAAAATAAACTGTGCTTATGTATTTCTTAGAATTTTTGGTAACAGAATTAAATATTTACGTGGAAATCTTGTTTTAAATTTTCAATCCTTGGATATAAAAGTTGAAAATTTTATAAATTTGTAACTACAAATAATTATTCAATTTTAAATTTGATAAATTTTGTCAAAATTTCAACTTCAAACGCTTATAATAAATAATTGTGCCTATGTA
>NC_042496.1:42085797-42091818 GCF_005508785.2 Acyrthosiphon pisum
AACTTTTTTCATCTCCCCGTAAAAAGTGACTCAGAACACCCAACCATACATATTAGAATTTTTAGCTATACGGTAATCGAATGTGCTGCAAGGGGGACTTTCCCCCTTGAACTTTTTTCATCTCCCCGTAAAAAGTGCCTCAGAACACCCAAATTACTACTACTGTAGTACTTTAATGTATCTAGTATCCTTATAAAATAGTTTTATCAAATACTGGATACAAAGACTATAGGAATGTATTGCAATACAAAATACTCGATACTTCTTAGAGCTGGTATGGGGATACAGTTGATACAAATATACAAGATACAATTGTATTTAAGATTCTGCCGGACCATGGCACAGATATGTATTTTCAACAAAAATTTCACAATGCCTAAATTGATAGTCAGACTTAGGTCCATTAAATTTTTATAAAGAAGAAATAAAATAAAAAAAAATAAAACAATATAATAATAGTAGGTATCAATCAATTTCTGATTGATTTAGAAATTTTAGACGGCCGGTGGTTCTGTCAATGAATTTAATATCCATTGTCTTTTCTAAAAAAATTTTATTTACATTATTGATATTGGTATTTAAATAAAAAATAATAAAGTAAATATTAATTATTAGGACGTAAATTTAGATGCTGATTTATATACCTTACATATTCAGTTTTTTTCAAGGGAAGGGAGGTAATTTAGGCAAAATTGTAATTAAATTGATCCACATTGTATATTATTTAATATAATACGGAATTTGTAAAATTTTATTTTTTTACATTTATATTTCATAGTTCATACACAACTTTAAACAAATTTTGATACATTCTGATACATTTATGTATGACATGGCTTCATACTTAAAATTAGAAATTAATTACTATAAGTAGTAAGGATTTATAAATTGCAATATTATAACTATGTAAAATTGGTACATATCTTAAATTTTTATAATTTTTATAATAATATATAATAATATAATAACATAATTTATAATAAAGGACTTAGGTCCATTAGATTTTTTACAAAGAAATAAATTTAAAAAAAAAAAAAAAAAAAATAATAAAGGTAATATTAATAATAATAATAAAAAAAAATAAAAATTTGATACTGCCGGTGGTTTGTGGTTCTTATTTCACAGAATTTAGAATCCATTGAGTTTTCTAAAAAAAATGTATTTACATTATTGATATTGGTATTTAAATAAAAAATAATAAAGTAAATATTAATTATTAGGACGTAAATTTAGATGCTGATTTATATACCTCACATATTTAGTTTTTTTCAAGGGAAGGTAGGTAATTTAGGCAAAATTGTAATTAAATTTATCCATATTGTATATTATTTAAAATAATACAGAATTTGTAACGCTCACAGATATACAGATATATTGTCATGGATTTTGTAACTATGGTTTTTCTTCGATCAATATTTTCGACTCAATCAATTTTTTCAAAAAAAAAAATAACGCAGATTGCTGTGGTTTGTCTTCCGACACAATATATTAGGTTCATTAAACGGTTTTAATACCGTTCCTAGGTAGGTATAGAGGTACTCATACGATTTAAAGCTCGGAATTCTAATATTAAAAGAAAGTCATATAAAATATTTTTATCAAATGTAAATATATTCATACAGAGAACCTGTGGTTGGCATTGTTTCTCCTCCGGTCACCATCGTTTATTGATGCAAACAAAAACAAAACGTTAACGTTATAACAATTTGCAACCGGTAGACTTTCCTTAGCATATGCAACCAATAGAATTTCCTTAGCAAGTGTACGCTGCCTATGTGTATATCAGTACATGCCTGTATGGTACCTATTATTTATCCAACTGAGAAACGCGTACGATCGTAAAATATATGCACTCGAAAATGTCCAACGACAAAATACGCAAAATAAAATTGGCTAAATTTAAATGCTTATTATCATTTCGTAAAACACAATTATACAGCATAAACTTGGCTATTATTATATTTTTTTGGTTACAACGTATATAACAATCGTTTATTAAATAATAATAATATAATCGCTATTAAATTTACGCTGTTCACGACGAGATACTGTATAGGACCCTACCCCTTTTCATCTTACTATAACATCGCGAATTGAACAGCCGAAAAAGCACCTCTATAGTCTATAGGAGGGGGTCATCAATTAATATTTTTGAAAGGCCAAATTAGGAATTTGGAAATTTTTGGCGGGCCATCAAAATTGCAGACGTCGTCGGTAAAAACCAATGAACAAAAATGATAAATTACTACACTAGGATGTACCTATAACATAACGGTTGTTACTTTTTTTCTTGTTTGCGGACCGGATATAATTAGTCCGTGAGCCGCCATTTGCAGGAGACCCCCGATCTATAATATAAGACATATGTTTATATCGTAATAAATCAATCACGTATGCAAATAGTGTAGCGAGCAAAGGACGTTTATGAGTGACGCATACGAACAGAATATTTGAAACAAATTAAATAGGTTTCGGGCATTTTAAAGTTATAATTTTCGAAAAATGAGCGTTTGTCACCCGTATGTTATTTTTGTTGTACATCCCCACTTGCACAATCTTTTTCCACCGGCAGTACCGGCAATTGTTTCTTGTTAATTGAGAAACAGTACACGTGCCGGTTATGCACGTGTACTGTTTCTCACGGCTTGCCGTCCGCTTCTGAAATTCTACACGACAGCCAAATACAATGGTATAAATCATTATGAAATAATAATATTACATATTATGGTCTTTATCCTTAAGAGTACGTTGTACCAATAGATAATAAAAGAATGAACATGTTATGTATACAACGCAAGAGGTTTTATTAATGAGGAAGAGAGAAAAGCGATCTCTCTCTCTCTCGATGCAAATGGACTTTTTATGTTATGCTTATGTTATATAATATTGTATATAAATGTATTGTAAGTCACAACAGGGACTGGAACCTTTTGAATCTATCGGTATGTGGCATCCTTTGTTTAATTACCTATCTATACAATATCGTTGATCGAAGATCATAAGAGGGAACGTACAAATGTTAAGTCCACCATTAGACCTATCACATATTAATATGTGTAATGACAAAAGTTCATAATATATTATTTGAATTATTATATCCCCAAATGATAATTTTTCGATTTTTTTATGACTGTCTATGGAACGTTCTTAAAAAAAACCAATGAACAAAAAACGGGTAAGTGAATGTAGCTCTGCTGTACAGTAGGTTACAAGTGGGTCAATGTATAATGGATTGTATTAAACTTGAATTAATGATATAATAGCATTATATATAAGAAAAACTTTTCTGAGCGGAGACGTTGCGGTGAACGGTTTGTCAGTCTGGATATTTTATATCGTTATTACTTATTATATCCTGTAAGATGAATAATTATTATAATATTATAATTTTTTATGTCCATGGTGACGAACAATGAGTAGGAAATTAAAATCCCATTTTTAGCGGTTTTTCGTAATTTGTCGGTGGTTTTTCCCTTGGAATTTAATAACTATTGAGAAAATCGAAGCACTCCTTCTGGTAGAAATTTCGTTTACAGGAAAAAAAAAATAAACACCATTGGAAAACCACTAGCTTCCTCGCTCCGCTCAGAATCTTAAACTATTCATATATTGATCTTTCATTATGGATCGTTGTGGATTGTTCTTTGGTTGGTGAATGACATAAGTATAATATTAATTAATATAATAATATAAATTGTTATACCGACGGGCGGGACCTCCTTTCAAACATAACACTCCACGCGCGCACTCTGGTTAGTGTACATGCAACCGGTATGCCGTGTTTCGTGTTGTGAGACGTGATACTGACCTCGCGAGGGCGTTACGCGAGTGTTACTAATTATTAGTGTTGATGCAGTAACGAGACGCCAGATAGCGCCATTTAATAGGCTGCTGGTGTTGTCTCGTTACTACACTAAACTTACAATTTCATACCGCACAAAAAAACAACGGTAGGTTATACCATTGATCATGAATACTAGTATTAATTAATATTAGAATTCATAATCAATGGTAATACACGTCTTACATGACTAAAATTATATTTGCAGTAGTAATGCCACAGACTAAAAAAATTTTTATATACTTTACTCGCGTTTCAGGCGCTTACCTTTACAACCCTGGCAGGCAGGCACCGAATAATGTGTCATTTTTGTTTTTTCCCCGCAAACAGCACATATCCGCTCGGACTGGGAATTGCTGTAAAGGGAATTAACTATAATTATCAGTAATAGCATAGATTATACATAGTAATGGTAATTACAATAACGATAACTTGATGGCATGCTCGGTGTTGAAAGACAGATGATAGAAGAAAGAGAGAGAGAGAAAAGTAAAGAGAAGATGGCTGTACATACAGGGTAAATACTCAAGGTCATTTCTGGAATTTTGTTTTTAAATAGGAATAGGTTTTTTTTAGCATTTTAGCTCTCCCCAAACATTTTGTAGCAACTTTTTATTAAAAACCTTATAATAACTATGACTTTCATCAACTAACGTAACAGTACCAATCTACTTATTTTATTTATATTTTATATTGTGATAATTGTTTCAAGCAATAATAAATATTATATTTCTTGCTGCTTAAGTATAATTAATGCATAGTAACTACTAAATAATTTGTTTTTGTTTTTATGAATATAACTGAGTAGTTGTGTTTACGTGTTTTATTTTATTTTGAGAAAACCATTTGTTTTATGATAAGACTAAGACATAGGTACAAAATTGAAGATGAGCAATAGTAAATGACTGTATTTTAGTTTAATTATTATGATTGAATATGGTATTTGGGTACTTATGTGTTATCTCGACTACCCAAATATTTCAAAGACTACCTGTCAGAATCTATTTAAAAATGTACATTCCCGCGTTGTAATCTGTATCATGGTATTTGACAATTTAATTTTGTTTTCGATGTACAATTTACTATTCACGTATCCTGCCATCAGTCCAGGTATTTATGTCGTCGGTCAGCTGACAGTCGTCCTTGTTACGTCCGTCAGTTATTATTTACTGTATGTACATACGCGCTACGACTAGCCAACATGAACTTTTTTAATTTGCCATCTTCAGAGAAGGAAGCTGTGCAATTTCTTCAAGAACGCGGAGTGTTGCCAAGTGTACGGATTTGTCAAAATAATCACTTGGCAAAGTTATTTTTTGGAAATGCAATGTTAAGAAATTCCAAAAAAAGATAAATATACGTAATGGTAATTGGTTTACAAAATCACGAATATCGTTTACGATTACCGTACGATTTGATATTTTTAACTTATGAATGAGGCATTATGTAAAAATCTGATATGTAACCAACACCGATGATGAAAATTAAAAATGCATATTTAGCATATTTCGTTAATTTTAGGGGGAAAATATACATTATTTTATTTCTTGATTTTCATACACATATTAATGCATAGGTATTTAATATTTTCTAAAGCTGTGTATTTTAATAATAATATTAAATATAAAACTCAACATTATTTAATGTATACCCTCGAGAGAGTATTACTGTCGCTCGACGAAAACACGTTCGATTCCGCGCATCGCCACGTGATTGACATACACTCAGTGGCGGTCAAACGGGGGGGGGATGAGGGGGATAGATCCCCCCCCATGAACTTTTTTCAATATTTATAACAATTTATAATTAAGTATAATTCTATAATGCATTAAATTTTGTTCTATTTTTTTTTTAAAAAACAAATTACCAAATATTGTAAATTTCGACAGATTGTCGGAATATGTTTATACGTGTTTATATGACATATAAACATATCACTATATTATTATCTAGACTCATATCTAGGAACTAGGATATTATTATTATTAATATTTAGTTGTTTACACAAAATATAATATGGGCATTATCCCACATTCCCACTCTATCATAGAGAATTCTCAATAACAACTAGCTCTACACTTTCCCAGAACATTGGCCCATACGGGCGATAGTGCGATCGGGTAAGGTATATTTTACAATATTACGTATTTTTTTTTTTATACCAACAGGCCCCAAGGTTA
>NC_042496.1:42092851-42095700 GCF_005508785.2 Acyrthosiphon pisum
GGTACAAACATCGTGAATAGTATGCCTGTAATTGCTTATCTTTACTTTTGATTTTATTTTCTATTTATGTGGAAATACCTACACGGTTGCACTCATATCTAGGCAGCGAATTCATATTTTATGAGACTATTGACTATTGACTGCGTGTGGGCTACGGCCATACGGGCGCCTTAATTTAATTTTATGTTTATCAGATTATCTTAAATTAATACGATTGTGTGGTACATTTTTTCGTTATCGTTAATATTTCGGCTGGAATGCACCTGGACAATATTTTTCGTACAAATACAATCCGCGACGAAATTATTTTTACAATAATAGTATCTTGTATCTTTTGGCAAAAAAAGATACATGATACTGGTATAAAATGTATTATGATACATGATACTTGATTCATTAAAATTATGTATCATGATACAAGATACAATTTTATCTTTGATACGTATCATTGATACATGTATCTTTGATACTGCCCAACCCTGCATACACTAAATGGCACAAGATGGGGGAATGTCTACAGTCTTCATGCGCAAAGCTGTAATACTCTCTCGTGGGCCACAGTATAGGTTTTTTTGCATATTTGAAATTTTTCCATGCATAATTCTCCTTTTTTAGCTCCTAAAACTTCCAAGGCTTAATAATAATGTATAATTTGGACTCACCCTGCAGATGAACCAACGGCATGCGCCTGCGGCTGCTGCGGCTGTGGTTGCTGCTGCTGCGGTTGTTGCGGCTGTGGTTGCTGCTGCTGCAGCTGCTCAATCAGCAGCTTATGCTGCTTCTGCTCTTCCAGCAGCTGCTGGATTTGCAGCTTCTGCTGCTCGGTTTGCAGCTTCTGCTCCTCCAGCAGCTGCTGGATTTGCTGCTGCTGCGGTTGCTGCTGCTGTGGATGCTGTATAGAAGTAGGTGAAGTACTAGTGGTTAATGTGTGCTAAGGTGGTAAATATTGTAATTAGTAGGGGAGAGTGAGGCAGATTTGAATGAAATTCATATTTAATTTTTTAATTTTTAATTTTTTGACAAATTTAATTTTTAATAATTACAATCCGTAGTCTAGATAGTTTTCAATACTATTTGACTCATGAAAACCTTATATATTAAATAACCAATTTAATTTCTAATTATAAAGTTAAGTATATTTTTATTATTACCCACCCATGGCGTAGATTTGAACGTGCAAGGGGTAGATTTGAATATGTGTCTTAAATAATTAAAGAACCCCATTTGAATGTTGAACATGAATAAATATTAAATTAAATTAAACTTTTTATTTATTTTAATAATAATGTTTAGATGTTTTCTTGTCAACTTTTTTTTTTACTGTGAAAATTTAGTTTTTTGGGTTTTCTTATAGATAAATCCACATCTTGTGACATAAATCCAGTAAACTAGTCTATTCCAGCCATAATATAGGTATTTTAAGAAGGAGGAACCTATATACACCCTATTATTTACCCTATTAATGAAGATTCAAATCTACCCCTTGCCATAATAGTCAATAATAATTGTAATATAAATTTTAATAACTTATTATAAATAATGTATGTACATTAAATATATTACTAGGAAACAATATTTTGAATAGGTATATTTAATTCTAAACTTATGATTTTGAATTTTAGTTTCTAAAATGTTCTTATGGAAACACCTATTTTTTTTTAAAAAAAAGTCGGAAAATCATAATCATTTTTGTTTATGACAAAATTTTTCAAAAATGTCCGATAATCACATATGGTATACAAAACCAACTTATTATTATTATTTTATTATTTTTATTAATTTAAATAATCTGTAACAAATTATATTAGACAAATTCAAATGTACCCCGCATTCAAATCTGCCCCACTCACCCCTAATACATTGCATAGTATAACAATGCTAAAATAATTACTTACAGAATTGTTTTGGGCGTCTTCTTTATGTTTTAGAATTTGTATGTAATTTTTTTGGCATATGTATTTTCGCCAAGTTTTTTGAATAAGTATGCTGCAATCTTTACGTATATCAGCCCGTTTTCTTTCTAAGTATGCAACTTGACTAGCTCTGAAGAATATTTTTGTATTGCCAAACTTATAGTTTTCTTTATTCTGTAAAATGTTTAGTTTATTATAGTGTTTGAAGACATTTTAAGTAAATATACAGATAATATACTTCAATATGTTCTTCAATAATTTGCTGACAAGTTAATTTAGGATAATTTCTATTAATTTTCTTTGATTCCAATAATACGCGATATCTTAAGAAGAAATCTACATAGGTCCATCTAAAATATTTATTATTTAAAAATGAATTAAATAATTAAAAGTATTTGAATTATATATTATACCTAGAAGGAAAGCCATCAGCACTAATGCGGATTGTTTCTAACACACAACAAGCTCGCAATTGATAAACAGCTCGTTGATTGTCAAACACAAATGGTAACTTGTTATCATTTGGTTTAACACACCTTATATAATGTGGGGTAGTATCATTAAGGGTTGTCATGAGGGCATTAAGTGAATTTCTAAACTGTGAACCAACCTTTTAAAAAAAAATTAACCTTTCAATTAAGTTTTTTTTTTTTTTCATGATTATAGATTAATATTATCATAAGGCATAACATACAGTTTCCTTATTTTGTTTAGAATGTGTAGCTGAACCTTTTTAATTTTCTACGAAAAACATTTTACTTAACAAAGCATTTTTCCCATTTCTTAATACATTAACCTAAAATAAATATATATTATAAAATGAAAAATGTTTGGATACAATATTAAATAAAATTATACTGTAAATACACACTTGATCTTCAAAAACTGTATCTTTATTTTTGTCCAAAAATTCGTCCGAAGAATATTTGACATCAC
>NC_042496.1:42096213-42111578 GCF_005508785.2 Acyrthosiphon pisum
CAGTAAAGTTGAAACTATTTTCTAAACTAGGATCATTCGACTAAATTAAGAAAGTAATCAAATTGTATTATCAATACCTACATCACCGTAATCTAAATGCAGCAAATAAAAACTAACCGATATAGAACATGAATCACTATCTCCAAAATTATTTTCAGTGTTGTTAGCAATTTCAATATTACCAAGATGTAAAATACTTGCTAATACTTCCCATATAGGATATTGCTGTTCCTCGGAAAATCCTAATGTATTAAGAGCATTTACTGTCTCATTAATACTTTGACTGTCATTATCACTAATTTGTAGGGAATTCAAATAATTATATTTATCTGAATCACCTAATAACCAAAATAAAATTAGTATTTATTTCAAATATTTCATATATTCACATATATTATATATTATTTATGTTTATTTTTATCTAGAATATTATGTTAATATTGTATTTATCATTCACCTAGTTTTAATTGAGGGAACATATTACGAGAAGAATATAATTGATAAAATATATGATAATTTCGTTCGTGACTGGCTTGGTGTACAACACGAGACTTTTCAAGTAGATATGTTTGCATACTGACCCCTGTTATGTGATTCCGATCATTAAAATGAAGTTCAATATACTTTCCAAAACGAGATGAATTATCATTTATGGTTGTTTTGGCATTTCCAATAGCCTAAAAGTTAATACAAATTCATAAAAGGTTGAACTTTCAATATCATTTTAAAAAAATTACCTCCATGATGGGATTAGAAGCCAAAACTTTCTTCTCATTTTCAGTTTCAGTTTTCGACTTACTTCTGAAAGCTAAATACCTCATTGCATACTTAGCAGAAACTGTTTTTCCTGCACCAGATTCACCAGAAACTATGATACTCTGGTTATTGTTTTCTCTAAAAAAAAAAGATTTATTAAATCATATTAGCGCACCTAAATATTTTATTTACTGTCTTACATCTCCATTTTATTAAATGCTTGTTCTGCAACAGCAAATATATGGGGTTCTAAACTGCCCATTGTTTGACCTCTATATTTTTTCATGGAATCAGTACCATAGATATCAAGATCTTTATAAGGGTTGATAGCCACTAGCGCACTACCTAATCATAAAAGAAAACCAATGCATTATGCAATAAAATGTTGAAATTGTTTTAAAGCTATTCATGTTTACCACAATAAGTGTAAATTGCATGACTTTGAATAAATCCACTATATAAATTGTACAGAATAGCTGGTTCATGTAGGAATGATAGTGAAGTCAGATCATTTATTCCGAGAAGTATATCAGGATTCTGAAGAGGTGGAAGTTCTTCATCCGAAGATCTATTAATGACTTTTTCAGCTCTTGATTTAATTGTTCTTACTTTTAATTTATGTCCATCATATGCCTCTACTATCTCTGCTGTTTGCCATACTTCTGAAAGGCAAGGGATCCAGATTATTGCACCCTAAAATAATAAATGTAATTAATGACTTATATTGAGATTAAATTAATAAAATTAAAATGTATAAGATGTGTTAATATTTTTATCCTATAAAATGTATATTTTACAACATTATGTAATTTTAATAAGTTAATTTGCTTTACTATAAGTTTAACCAACTAACCATTATGATAATGTATGTCAATTCATTTCAATATCATAAATGTATATGACTGTAATGTCTGTAAATTAACAAGTAACTTACGTGTGTCAAAATCTTAATTTCATAATAATGGTGATAATTGATACTGAGGTATACGATTTTAATTTTTAGATATGGTATATTAATTATAAGAACGAAGATATAATTTTAAATATTTATTTAAAATCTATGTTCATCAGCTTAATACAGCATCGGATCGTAAATAATTATGGCAGGCGAAGGGTTGGTTTTAGGATCGGCATTAATGAAATATGATATAATACCAAAAAACCACCTCAAAATATGTATACAATTTTTTTAAGCTATATTATCGGTACTGTGATATTATCCCATGTCAACAAAGATTACTCTCACAATAAATTGGACCTAACAACGTATGTGACCCTCGGTGCACCCGTGTTCAATTATTATTGTTATTGGCCGTCAAGGACGCGTCTTCTTAACGTAATCGATTATTTTATATTATTATGTAATTGTACCTAATCTGTTAAGATAACCCAATGAACTACAAACAAATTATTATATCGTTTAATTTTCGTCGAAATCTGATTTCAAAAAATGAAATGTCACGTACCTATACATATGCGTCTTGTACGTCAAATTTCCAAACTATTGGCGATCAAAAGCTTATCAAATTGATAATCTGAAACGGGCGCGCTGTGTATTATTTAAATGTTAATTTTTCAACTGGCCAACTGGTTCGTTTCAGACCACCCCCTCTAGCCTGTAAATCGATAAGCTTTTGATCACCAATAACTATCTGGGGATATCAACCACTATACCCCCTGTATATGAGCTTTCTTAGCGTGCTATGTCGGATGACAATCTGATGTCTATTTGAAGGTCTATAATAACAATATTTAATATATCTTGGCACACTGATTTGTAACTTCGCAGGTCACAGTGAGAATACTAAGAGAAGTTAATGGGACTAGTTTTTGCACAGAGGGAGGTAGGTACTTATAATAAATTCCAAATTAATCATATCACAATATCCATCAGGTACTTATAACGTGTTATACATCAACAACAAACCGTGATACTATCATAGATATATAATAGTATACTTTAAAAGTTTCAAGTATACCCAGGAATAATATTATACAATCACAATAAAATAACTAAAATAGTTATTTTAAGTTTTTTAATATGAAATTTCGATTTTCGTCCAAATTTGAACTTAAAATGACTAGATATAAGAATAAACTGTGTTTATGTATTTTTTAGATGTTTTGGTGCATACGCCGATACCGATCCTACGAATTGTGCGGTTGTCGGCGACAACTTGCGTTAAGTGATGAATGGTGGAGCGGAAACAGGTTACTCAATATGTACAATATGGTTAGAGTTTAGGGTCGTTGGAAACACGTATATTTGCAATAAATAAATAGTTCAATTAGCGTGTGACCAAAATAGTAATATCAACTTAACACTAAATACCACAGCTGGTAAACAAAAACTATATATAAACAGCCTACTGACACGTGGGACCAACAAAACAAATGATTTACCTGACTACGGCTTCTGCGTCGATCCTTGGTGCCGACTAATATCGGTCCCTTGCCGGAACCACGGGGTACATTTGAACTCGCAGGGGGTAGATTTTAATAGTTGCTGCCGCTACTGCTAAAATAATTACAAATAGCATTGTTTTGCTTGTCTGCTGATCTGTACCTTCAATTAAATAAAATAATAATAATTTTAACAAAATAATCCAAATAAACTACCTATATTAGTATATACCGTCTAGCTAAGTAAGCTCTCCCACATTGCTGAATTATTAATACACTTGTTTGAATTTGTAAGTATGTTTTTTTGACATATGTATTTCGCCAAGTTTTTTGAATAAGTATGCCGCAATCTTTACGTATATCAGCCCGTTTTCTTTCTAAGTATGCAACTTGACTAGCTGAGAATATTTTTGTATTACCAAACTTATAGTTGTCTTTAGTCTGTAAAATGTTTAGTTTATTATAGTGTTTGAAGACATTTTAAGTAAATATACAGATAATATACTTTAACATATTCTTCAACAATTTTCGCTGACAAGTTAATTTAGGATCATTTCTATTAATTTTCTTTGATTTCAATAATACGCAATATCTTAAGAAGAAATCTACATAGGTCCATCTAAAATATTTATTATTTAAAAATGAATTAAATAATTAAAAGTATTTGAATTATATATTATACCTAGAAGGAAAGTCAGCAGCACTAATGCGGATTGTTTCTAACACACAACAAGCTCGCAATTGATAAACAGCTCGTTGATTGTCAAGCACAAATGGTAACTTGTTATCATTTGGTTTAACACGCCTTATATAATGCGTTGTAGGATCATTAAGGGTTGTCATGAGGGCATTAAGTGAATTTCTAAACTGTGAACCAACCTTTTAAAAAAAAAATTAACCTTTTAATTAAGTTTTTTTTTTTTATCATGATTATAGATTAATATTATCATAAGTCATAACATACAGTTTCCTTATTTTGTTTGAATGTGTAGGTGAACCTATTGAACTTTCTACCAAAAACATTTCACGTAACAAATCATTTTTCCCATTTCTCAATATATTAACCTAAAATAAATATATATTATAAAATGAAAAATGTTTGGATACAATATTAAATAAAATTATACTGTAAATACACACTTGATCTTCAAAAACTGTATCTTTATTTTTGTCCAAAAATCCGTCTGAAGAATATTTGACATCACCAGCGAAATGTTTAATTGTAAAATCCATTCCACCTTTTTTTAAATAATATAATAATAAGTTTTAAAAAATAAACAAGTTATATTGCATATTTACATACCAAATTTAGGTTTTGAAAACCTATCATTTTTACCTAAATTGGTACATAGTTTTTGAGTCCAAGATGCATCTGATCCTTCAGGCATCTAAAATATTGATATATACACACAATTTAATTAAAAATGTATTATTACAATTTAAAAGGCAACCTCATCGGCTTTTTATTATATTTTAGTTGTAAAGCGAGTTATGAGTATTTTAAAATAGTAAATTGTTTGTACGTCTTAAAATACTCATAACTCGCTTTAAAACTAAAATATAATAAAAAACTGTTTGAAAATAAGGCTCGATAATAAAATCACCTTTAAATTTTATAAAAGGTTAATCTACTCTAATTTTTAAATTGACGGATCTAAACGTGGTCTCCTAGTGTAAAATTTGGTATGTTACGCACTTGGAAGATCGATACAACACATGAGGGTACTTCTATCTAGGTATTTCAGTTGAACCGCCAAGTTAAATTAAGTCATTCTTACATGAAATATTTGTTTATTATATTTTTTACAAAATTATTCATAGTAGTTTCTAATCAATAATCATATATAATTGATCGTAACTACCTAATTAACATTTAATTAACCGATTTATGAACAGCTTCTTTGACAAACTTGTATGACACGGAAACTAGTATTCCAAGAAATTCAAATAATGTAATGAGTTCTACAGTCTATCAGTCAACATCAAAAAACCAAATTACAAATTTGAATGCTGATCTAAATTAAAAAACTAGCTCTATAAGTCAGTCACCACATAGCTCCTTCCCAATTAATATATTTTCAGATTTAACTGACACTGCAGCTTTAGCAAGTCCTCTGCCTTCAACGTCTAGGGACTTAGCTTGTTTAGTATGTGATTACTTACAACTTGTTAGGATTAAGTTAGATGATCCCTACACCATTTCCTTTTCAGCCTGCGACGAGGATTTCCAGGAAGTGACGGGATATGTAAGCCTTTTATTAGAGGATTAGCATGGTTTTCTAATTTGTTATAGAATCGTTTATAGAAAATAGCAGCTTCTTCTTCTACTGTTTTTATACTTAGGTCTTTGTGTATGGTCATGTTGGAGACGAATGGGGGAGGGGGGCATTTGTGATTTTGCGAAGGGTAATATTTTAGAAGGCCTGAATTTTATTTAAGTTTGATTTTTTTGCCGATCCCCAAAGTTGAATTCCATACGCCCACGTGTTTCAGAAGTGATTTGTATATTTGAAGTTTTGTTTTTAAAGATGTGAATTAATTTTTGGAAAGTAATAATTTTAGAGAACGGGAGCGGGCATTAAGTATTAATCTTTTTTTCCTTATATGATTTTGCAATGTTAGTCTTTTATCGAGGTTTAGTCCTAAATATTTAACAGTGTCAAGAGCTGGGATAGGTAAGTTATTTACAGTTACGTTAGGGCAATGTCCGTGTCTTAGGGTGAAGGTTGTGTGAATGGATTTGTTGTTGTTTAATTTAATTTTCCATCTGGCATACCATTCTGAGAGTAGATTTAGATGGGATTGAAAATTTCTTGAAGCAATTAGGGGATCATTGTGTACTGACAATATGACTTTATCGTCAGTATAATCGGCAACAATAGTATTTTGTGTGGAAGGTTGATCGGCAGCATAAATATTAAATAAGATAGGAGAAAGAACACCTCCTTGGGGTACTCCTGCACGAATTGTGGCTATATTTGAGGTGGCGGAGCCTCGACGTATTTGAAAATGTCGGTCTGATTAATTATAACATAAAATTGTGAAAACCTATTAACGGGTGTGAAGTTGGGGTACCAAAGCTAGGGCACTAATTCTCCGACGACTATAGTGATAAGAAACGTTGTATAGACGGTTGCATTTTATTATATTCCAGGCGCCTAACATGTTTCTTGCCGTTACCCACAAGATGGCGCCATGAAATTCAACTTGCCAATATACACTTGTCCCAAGGTAGTACTGTTTTTCGTGCTGCCACGCGGTACGACGATCCGTGCGTTCAAGCACCCATGTGCCGTTTTTAATTTTTTTGACAAAGTTCCGGAAGGTGGCGACGCATTAAACCTATATATTCGGAAAGCCAGGAAAATTTGCTATAAGATGGAAATGAGTGTAGGAGCTACAGAGCTTTCCGCGGTATAGTAATCGGCGACCGACCAAACCCAGGGTACTGTTTTTCGTGCTGCCGCGTACAAGACCCATGTGCCGTTTTTAACTTTTTTGACAAAGTTCCGGAAGGTGGCGACGCATTAAACCTATATATTCGGAAATCCAGGAAATTTTCTATAAGATGGAAATGAGTCTAGGAGCTACAGAGCTTTCCGTGGTATAGTAATCGGCGACCGACCAAACCCAGGGTACTGTTTTTCGTGCTGCCGCGTACAAGCACCCATGTGCCGTTTTTAACTTTTTTGACAAAGTTCCGGAAGGTGGCGACGCATTAAACCTATATATTCGGAAATCCAGGAAAATTTTCTATAAGATGGAAATGAGTCTAGGAGCTACAGAGCTTTCCGCGGTATAGTAATCGGCGACCGACCAAACCCAGGGTACTGTTTTTCGTGCTGCCGCGTACAAGACCCATGTGCCGTTTTTAACTTTTTTGACAAAGTTCCGGAAGGTGGCGACGCATTAAACCTATATATTCGGAAATCCAGGAAATTTTCTATAAGATGGAAATGAGTCTAGGAGCTACAGAGCTTTCCGTGGTATAGTAATCGGCGACCGACCAAACCCAGGGTACTGTTTTTCGTGCTGCCGCGTACAAGCACCCATGTGCCGTTTTTAACTTTTTTGACAAAGTTCCGGAAGGTGGCGACGCATTAAACCTATATATTCGGAAATCCAGGAAAATTTTCTATAAGATGGAAATGAGTCTAGGAGCTACAGAGCTTTCCGCGGTATAGTAATCGGCGACCGACCAAACCCAGGGTACTGTTTTTCGTGCTGCCGCGTACAAGCACCCATGTGCCGTTTTTAACTTTTTTGACAAAGTTCCGGAAGGTGGCGATGCATTAAACCTATATATACTTTTATTATTATTATTATTATTATTATTACGATTACTTTTATTATTATTATATGATACTTCAACGCGGCCTACGTTAATTCCGACAGTCCGACCGTTTGTATACTTGTATTTCCGATTCTTAAAATAAAACATGCGGGTTGTTATCGAGAGCCGGAGAGCACACGCGCGCTAGCGCGCATTGACAAGTATACACACTCGCGCCAAATGCCAATGTACAAAAGAACCCTGAACAGTGAACCATACTTTTTTCTAATGGGAAGTATTTTCTTTGATTATATTATATAACAACCATTACAACCGTATACGAGTCGTATAACTTCAGGTCAATTTTGTTGTATAGAAGTAACGGTGATGAACATTTAACCAGCATACTTCAAACACCTGGTCGTAATAAATATATTACACCACAAATACAAAACGAAATTATTTCATCTTGTAGAAATATAATATTACAAACCATCGTAAAAAAAATTAATGACTCTCAGTGCTTCTCGGTTTTAGCTGATGAAACCACAGATATATCTGTGACTGAACAGCTTGCTCTGTGTGTTAATGAAAGCTTTCTTAAGTTCATTCAAGTGCATAGCTTATCTGGAAAAAACTTGGCAGATTCTATTTTGAATGGTAAATTGTATTTGGGATTTGAGTTCATAGTATACCTATTACCTACTTAATGTTCTAATTTACTAAAATGTTACTGTTTTACAATTTTATATATAGGTTTAATAAGTTGTGGAATAGATTGTGATTTTTTGTATGGGCAGGGTGATGACGGAGCAAGTAACATGTCTGGTCAATTTCAGGGTGTACAAGCACATATAAGATCCAAATACCCTAAAGCACTTTATGTGCATTGTGCAGCCCATTCTCTAAATTTAGCAGTTTCAACTGCTAGTAATATTAAGCCAGTTAGAAACTGCTTAGGAATTATTGAAAAATTATATGTATTTTTCAATACTCCGAAACGAAATGCAGTACTTTTGTCAGCTATTGAAAATAGCAATACTGATCAAAAAGTTAAGACACTTAAAAGGTTAAGTGCAACGCGCTGGGTACAGAGGTATGATTCTGTTCGTGATTTTATTGAACTTTTTGAATTTGTAGTAAACGCTTTAGAGTGTATAACTGAATGGAATGATTCTTCAGCTACAGATGCAACATTACTTTTAAAATCATTTGACTCAGAATTCATTATTTCTGTTAATATTGTTCAGGTAAAAAAAAAAAATATTTTATTTATAAGTATTTAAAATGAGACATTATTTTGGTAGTTTAACCTTGGTACCTAACTTTATAATAACATAAGCTTTAAATTAATTTTATTTTTCATAATTTTTTTAGCTTATGTTTTCATTCGGATTACCCTTATGTAAACAATTGCAAAAAATAAATATTGATTTAAAGGAAGCTATCAATTTAGCACAAGACACTGTTGATGAATTGAAGACAATTAGAAATAATTGTGATGATGAATTTAATAACATATTTTCAAAAGCAAAGGTAAATATACAGCGCATTTGTTTAATGTTTATGGTATCTACTATGTGTTTTATTTTATAATCGTATTTTATAGAAAATGGCTGATAAGGTAGAGGTAGAGTTAAAATATAAAAGGTTGGGGAAAAGACAAACCAATCGAGCTAACCCATTAACTGATCAAACCATAAGTGTAAATGATTATTTTAAAATAACTGTGTTTATTCCATACATTGATTTTTTTTATAAGTCAATTAACTGAGCGATTTTTATCACATTCCAAAGTATTTAATGGTAAAAATTCTAAAATATTTTTGAAATTGTAAATTTACTAAAAATATTTTTTTATCAGGTTTTGGATGTTTGTTTTCAAGTAATGAGCATTTCACAGAAGATGATCAATTACATTTTACGCAGTTAGTTGAATTTTATTCTCCTCAGGTAGACAAAAATAATTCATTAACAGAGTTAAGACTTTGGCGAACAAAACTCAGGAGAACTAGCTGTATACCTAAAACTGGGATTGATGCACTTACAGAATGCAACAAAGAGATATTATACCCTAACATTTATTTATTATTAAAAATATTGTGTGCATTACCCGTATCTACCACTACTCCTGAACGTATGTTTTCAGCTCTAAAAAGAGTTAAAACATACCTACGGAATACTATGACTGAAGTAAGTAGCTCTTAAAATTTGATTTATATTTCAAATTAATAATACTGACAATTAATTATTTAAATCATTTTTAGGATAGGTTAAATGGGTTAAGTATGTTGGCGGTCCATAGAGACATTAAAGTTAGTCCTGAAGATGTATTAGATGATATTGCTAAAAGACCAAGAAAATTGGATCTAGTTTTGTAAAATTATTCAAGCTACCTAAAAATATCATAAATACTTAAATTGTATATTGTATAATATATTAATATAGTTATAAAATAAATAATTTTCTAATAAATTGTATTTTTTAATAACTATAATAAAAATAAAATTTGTTCTGGTGGGGTGAGGGGGGGGGGGTTACTGTATGAGGTGTACAGATAATGCTAAACCTATTATCCCCCCCCAAACCAAATTCCTAATTACGCCACTGTAGCATAGACCCGCAAACATATGCCCTATGGCCTTAGCCTTAAATAATTGCAACATAATAATAATATTAGCATATTATGCTGGTACGACGTACTCAACTTAAGTCTTAACCATTTCGATTTCAGTCTATAATAACAAGTCACTAAAAAAACCAAACGGTTTCACGGGTCGGAGATTATCAAGATTATTAACAGTTGAAAGAAATACCCTACATATATATTAAATAAAACCGATGCAGATAACGCATATACAGTAATTTTATTGCAGTCCTATGTCCGCGTACCCAACGTAGAACAGCAAAACCGGTAGAACGCATACCGAATTAGCACCCAATATTATATGATTATTTATAGGTACAATGATATTCATGATAATATTATTATATTATAGTAGCGGGCCCGGCGCAACATTGAACAGACTGCACCGCACGCCAACCCACCTAATGTTCCTATTGTTCGTTGGTTACTAGTTTCGTAGAAAATCGGCCGCTGGGGTCCAACATCATTGTAAATGGTTTCACAATCTATTTTTGTACAATAATTCGTATATATGGAAATTAAGTATAAACATTGCAATTGTGTTGATTGACGTTGTGCCGTTTTGTGCCCGATAATACCAGGGGTATGAAACTCCGTGAATTGGCCGAATCGGGCGATTGTAACCTTGAACACGGCGTGGCATACGTAATATATGATAAAAGTAAACAGTGGAAACAACCCGACCCCGCGCAGAATATCCTGCCTATTAAGCGGAAACGGTTTTTCAATACGGGTATAACATCATGTCAGTGTTACGGAAACAGTTTCATTGTTCGGACTTCAGATCATAGGTAAACACTTCACCCATCAGCTGATCGAGTTTCGCTTCTATATTGTTCTATGATAATACCCGGGGCGGCTCGTCAAACCGTCAGGCTCGTTCGAGACCGGTAGATACTTGTAAATTATAATTATCTAAAAATAAAAAATGTATAGAAGTTATCGAAAATATATTATATTTTAACATCGTGATATCATAAATATCGTCGGTATGTCGATGTAAATATTATTTTAGTAATTTGGTCGACGGTTGCCGGATTAAGTGAAACTGCCGCCCGACAATAATTTCAATCGTAATGTTATCGTCGAGTGGCTGGGAAAATAAGCCGCGTATTATAGGCGCTATTGAAACTGGATTCACGACAATAAAATTATGCCATGCCACAGCGCCGTCGTTAGTCACTGTTAATATCAGCAGTGACGGGATCCAGGGGGGGGGGGGGGCTAGGGGCAAAGGAAATGATAAAATTACACACATACATTTTCATATATTTTTAAAATACTATTATTATAATATATTTCAGATTC
Organism: Acyrthosiphon pisum; assembly: GCF_005508785.2. Lineage (NCBI taxonomy): Eukaryota > Metazoa > Arthropoda > Insecta > Hemiptera > Aphididae > Acyrthosiphon > Acyrthosiphon pisum. The sequence continues at coordinate 42,107,601 of NC_042496.1, forward strand.
TGAGCGGAGCGATGAATGTATTGATTTTGAATCCCGGACGAAAAGTCCGGAATAAAAAAAGTTGGACAAAAAGTCCGGATTCATTTTTTGATTGCCGGACAAAAAGTCCGAGTACCTACATTTTTACTGTCGGACAAAAAGTCCGAAAATACAAAATTGTCTATTATATTTAATTTTCAATTTATAATGTATGCATGTAATATACATTACATTACATCCCAGACACCGTACAAATAATATTTGTGAAAGCTGGAACAATAGATTTGCGCATTTAATCGGACATAAACATTCAACAATTTGGAAGTTGATTAATACATTTCGTGAGGAAGTGGTGGTGGATAACAGGATAAAGCTAAAATAGCATTACATTATATGGAACCCGTAAGAAAAAAAAAACATGGATCAGAAAAAAATGTAAAATTACAATATTTATGTATGAAGTTTGTTAATAACGAGTGAACAATACCAGCATTTTTAAATAGGATTGGTCATTGCTTAAGAAAACGGAATGTAGAAAAAATTATTATTGTAGATTAGATTTTTTTTAAATATTATTATGGTATTGACATCGACGTATTATATATCAAATTATTATTGTTAGATTTTTTAAAACGTATAACTTTTTTTAAAAATATTATTATTGTAGACTAAATTATATTATAATGTTCAATTTGTATATTAAGTGACAAATTCAATTTATAATTCACGTCCGCTACGTCCCTCATGAAATCGATTGTATACTTATTGTAGTATGTGGGTATTGTCTTATGGTAGATAAACTGTAGACATACTTCCGCGGGTACCTACCAAAAACTACAGTGGATTTCCGTTATATTTTTGTTAGGTATAAGAAATATTAAGAAGTAATGAAATATAAAAAAAAATACAATAATATAATAAAAGTACAACAATTACATTTATAATAATACACGCATATAATGTGTACATATTACATGTATACATTATAAATTAAAAAAATTAAATATAATAGACAATTTTGTATTTTCGCACTTTTTGTTGTTTATATATTTTTTTTTTGTGTCTGTCACCTTTTAGAACAGTAAACATACTTGGATTTTCTTCAACAGTATGTTTTATGATAGGAAAGTGAATCTAGTTGGTACTTTGAGGGGTCAAAAGTAACTAGTAGTTTTCATAAGCGCCGTGAAAAACAAAAGAATAATTAAGGAAAAACGGGAAGTATAACGCAAAATCGATTTTCGTTGGTTTTTGGTGTAACTTTAAAACAAATGACCGTAGGTAGATACGTGAAATTTTAACTGAATGATTATATCATATTTTTCTATACACCATGCCTTTTTTAAAATAATTTGACTCTTTTTGAGCTGTTTACGGACATTGTCAGTTTTCAATTTTTTTAGTTTTTTTTTTCTATTAATATCAATAAAGTTTTATCTGTTGGGCCAAAATATGTAAAAATTTAATACAAGGCTCCTGATATATTGTTACAATAGCAGTTGAAAAATATTAAAAATACATAGGCACAATATATTTTTATAAGCATTTAAAGATCGAATTTTGACAAAATTTATCAAATTTAAAATTGAATAATTATTTTGTAGTTCTAAATTTATAAAATGTTCAACTTTTATATCTAAGGATTGAAAATTTAAAACAAGATTCCACGTAAGTAGTTAATCCTGTTATCAAAAAATCTAAAAAATACATAAGCACAGTTTATTTTTACAGTCATTTTAAGTTCAAATTTGGACGAAATTACATATTAAAAATCCTAGAATGGGTACTTGAAACTTCTAAAGTACCATACTATTATATATCTATAATAGTATCACGGTTTGTTGTTGATGTATAACGCGTTATAAGTACCTAATGGATATTGTGATATGATTAATTTGGAATTTATTATTTAGGTACCTATTATAGGTCAATTTTTTTTTTTAATACCATAGGTAAGTATATAATATGTCTTATACCTAAATTGACATAGTATCTCCACTCAGATTCCTTTTTCTTACACAATGATATTATATCATTGAATTCAAATTTTATACCATCCATTATACAGTGGAATTATATTTTAATTTACGTCCTGTATTTAATATCCTCAGATCCTAAAATCAGAATTTGAAGACGCACTTCAAATAATGAAGAAAAACAAAGCACCAGGCCCAGACAAACTAAACACAGAACTCCTACAACAGACAGACGATGAAATAAAGAACGCTCTGTACGAACTGTTATGTAAAATATACGAGAGTGGAATAATTCCGAGAGATTTTAGATGCAGTAGATTAGTTATCCTACCAAAAAAACCAAGAGCCAATCAATGCGAAAATTTTCGGACCTTAAGCCTGATATCGCATGCGGCTAAATTACTGACAATAATTGTAAGCAAAAGGATAAGTAAAAAGATAGAAGTTAGATTAGACAACGACCAATATGGTTTCCGGAAAAACAAAGGAACCAGGGAGGCTATTTTAGGTCTGAGAGTAATACTTGAAAAACAAATCGAGAGACAAAAAATCACTTATATGGCTTTTATAGACCTAGAAAAAGCATTCGATAACATAAATTGGACAAGTCTTTTTAAAATTTTGGAAGAAACAGAGATAGATTTTAAAGACAGGCGTATTCTCTATAAGATTTATGAAGAACAAGAAACCACTATCAACATTAATACAACAACAGTGACTGCTAGAATCCAAAAAGGGGTGAGACAAGGGTGCCCACTCTCACCTGCATTGTTCAATGTATTTATTGAAAAAGCAATAAATGTCATAAAGCATTGGTTAGAACAAAAAGGAATCGGAGTGAAAATAGGAGGGGTACTAATAACTATGCTCCGCTTTGCTGATGATATAGTCGTTCTCACATCATCTGAGGAAGACCTACAAGCAGCATTAGATGTAATGAATTTTACGTTTAAAGAATATAGTCTGAAAATAAATTCAGCTAAGACAAAAACCTTAGTATGCTACAAGAAAAACGTACCATCTATAAATATAACATTAGAAAACAAAGAAATTATCCAAGTAGACCATTTCAAATACTTGGGCAGCATTATAACGACGACGACGACGACGACGGGAAATCAATTAAAGAAATCAAAAGCAGGATAGGTCAAGCAAAGAACACATTCCTTAAAAAGAGAAAAATACTAACATCAAAAAATATGAACATAACAACGAAGAAACGGCTCATAAAAACATATGTCTGGAGTGTGGCATTATATGGAAGTGAGACCTGGACAATTAATAAGAAAGAAAAAGATATGTTAGAAACTCTCGAGATGTGGTGTTGGAGGAAAATGCAGAGAATAAGCTGGACTGATAGAAGATCAAATGAAGACATCCTGAGAACAATAGACGAAAAACGAACACTGTTAGACACCATAAAGAGAAGGAGATGGCAGATGGTAGGACACGCGTTGAGGCATGGAGACGAACTGCATAGTATAATAATCGAAGGTATGGTAGAGGGTACAAGATCAAGAGGAAGACCTAGGACGAGATACATTAGTCAAATAATGCAGGATGCAGGAGTCACTTCCTACAGGGAGCTTAAAAATATGGCGAATGATAGAGAAAAATGGAGAAGTCATTTATTGTGAAACATTTGTTAAAAACCAATCTCCGGATTGAAAAACAAAAAAAAAAAAATCTTTTTCTTGTAATTTTTTTATATTATTTTCATCTTCATCTTCATATTCATCTTTTTTCAAATTTTTTAACTTTTTTTCAGATTGTTGGGAAAATGACTTTTTAAATGTATTTTTTAAATTTTGTTCAAGATGAATTAATTCTTTAATATTTTCAGGTTCGTTTTCTAAATTAGTTCCTTCCTTAAAATTGTTTTGTGTTTCTGATGGTTCTGAAAATTTGACTTTTTTTAAATTTTTTTTTATAATTATTCTTAAATTCTTTTGATTTTCTTTAACTCTCATTTATTATATTACAATTTATTTTTTTATTTGTTTTTCAAGTTTATAGTAGAAAC
>NC_042496.1:42111628-42114022 GCF_005508785.2 Acyrthosiphon pisum
TCATAGGTAAACACTTCACCCATCAGCTGATCGAGTTTCGCTTCTATATTGATCTATGATAATACCCGGGGCGGCTCGTCAGACCGTCAGGCTCGTTCGAGACCGGTAGATACTTGTAAATTATAATTATCTAAAAATAAAAAATGTATAGAAGTTATCGAAAATATATTTTATTTTAACATCGTGATATCATAAATATCGTCGGTATGTCGATGTAAATATTATTTTAGTAATTTGGTCGACGGTTGCCGGATTAAGTGAAACTGCCGCCCGACAATAATTTCAATCGTAATGTTATCGTCGAGTGGCTGGGAAAATAAGCCGCGTATTATAGGCGCTATTGAAACTGGATTCACGACAATAAAATTATGCCATGCCACAGCGCCGTCGTTAGTCACTGTCATAGGCGTGCGCAGACTCCGGTTTCAGGGGCAGCAAGAGATGAATTCGGCCCATTCTTCAAATTCATTATTAAACCCAGCCCATAGTTTTACTATTCTTGCTATTGGGTATCAAAATTAAAGTTGTATTGTTTATTTGGATAAACAGTTGTACAGTAAGGTACTAAGCCACTTAAGGTGTACTTTTCCACAAGCCTATAGTTAATAATATTATTTATAATATGATAAAATAAACAAACATTAATAATAATATAAAGTATATATTTTAAAAATAATAATTAAAGTAATAACATATGGCTTATCGCATTTATCGCTCGCATTCAAAAGCAACAATCTTTTTGTCACGCCTGCACCGAAAGTTTGGTTTTCGACCACGGTTGAAGCGTTCGAAAGCGTCCTTTTTCCGTCCAGCGGGCGGAAAAGAGGAAATCCCCAAAAGTGCCGGGCGGAAAAGAGGAAATCCCCAAAAGTGCCGGGCGGAAAAGAGGAAATCCCCAAAAGTGCCGGGCGGAAAAGAGGAAATCCCCAAAAGTGCCGGGCGGAAAAGAAGAAATCCCCAAAAGTGCCGGCCGCCGGGCGCGTATCCCCTGCACAACCAGAAACTATATACTATTGTAGAATAATCTATAATTGTTGCGTAGATCTCTGCATAACCTTTTCCATGAACGCAAGGGCGTGACAAAAAATAGTATGTGTGACTCGCGCGGGAAGGCCATTTCAGTCTTTGGCGAAATGCGGCACTCGCCTACGGCTCGTGCCGCACACGACGCCCGCGACTGAAATGGCTCACTTCCCGCCCTTGCCACACAATATACTATTTCTTTTCATGGGTTTTTTCAGCTCCGCCCTTTCGTTTACCGGACATGACACAACAGTAATGTTACAACTTACTAGTTACTACTATTATAGTCTTATAATAATGTAGGACAATTGTAGGTATTGAGCAATGAGCACGTCGCACGTCGAAAAATATTAAGATGTGCGAGTGCAACTCCAATAGTCCAATTACGTAATTGCTAATCGCTATTTAATATCGTCTATCATTAATGTTGTGGCGGGCCAGCATCGTCATGGCATATTAGTGTACGATATTACGATAACGTTAAAAACCCAGTTTATTTTTAGATTTGTTGACCATAAAATATGATAATAATATTTACGATTAAAAATCATGGCTATTTCTTTTTATAGTAGACAGGTCTATTAGTTTTATACTGATAAATTCTATAATCATAAAATATTCATATCTATACTTTACCAGAAAAAAAAAAAAAATCATTTGTGGAATTATAATTTTACCGAGGCCCATTATTTAATATTTGCCGGCCCCGGTAGCCCCAAATAAAGTCCAGGGGCAGCATATGCTGCCTCTGCTGTCCCCGTGCGCACGCCTATGGTCACTGTTAATGTCAGCAGTGACGGATCCAGGGGGGGGGGGGGCTAGGGGCAAAGGAAATGATAAAATTACACACGGGTACACTATAAAAAAGAAATTCCAAAGTATCGATCGATGATTATTAATTACCGATTTGAAAATAACGAAAATCATACATTTTAAAGAATGACATTGTCATTCTGCTAGTATAAAGGTTCAATAGCAGTCATTAAAATCAAACAAATTATTAAAGAATCTTCACTTCAGACTTGTAACAATGTATGACAAATTTTTCTTGCATATCTGAATAAAATAATAAATACATTTTCATATATTTTTAAAATACTATTATTATAATATATTTCAGATTCTGAGCGGAGCGATGAATGTATTGATTTTGAATCCCGGACGAAAATTCCGGAATAAAAAAAGTTGGACAAAAAGTCCGGATTCATTTTTTGATTGCCGGACAAAAAGTCCGAGTACCTACATTTTTACTGTCGGACCAAAAGTCCGAAAATACAAAATTGTCTATTATATTTAATTTTTAATTTATAATGTATGCATGTAATATACATTACATTACATCCCAGACACCGTACAAATAATATTTGTGAA
>NC_042496.1:42116822-42117091 GCF_005508785.2 Acyrthosiphon pisum
GTCACCCTGCGCCCCCCCCCCCCCCCAAATCAACCACTGGTAGTATGTGGGTATAGTCTTATGGTAGATAAACTGTAGACATACTGCCGCGGGTAACTACCAAAAACTACAGTGGATTTCCGTTATATTTTTGTTAGGTATAAGAAATAATAAGAAGTATCAAGTAATGAAATATAAAAATAAATACAATAATATAATAAAAGTACAACAATTACATTTATAATAATACACGCATATAATGTGTACATATTACATGTATACATTATAAA
>NC_042496.1:42117141-42118603 GCF_005508785.2 Acyrthosiphon pisum
GAAAAGCGCCCCAATGCAGAACAACAAAACCCAAAGAAAAGCGCTAAATAATAATAATAATACAACGTATTAGGCTTTTCTGTGAGAGTTGATGTGCGTTGCAAGAGCGCTGGTCACGAGATGAGGCAGGTTGAAACGGGCGCGTTCCGCGTCGCCAAAGTTGTCACCCCGCGGCTCCGCTCCACCCCACTCCGGGCGTATAACATTGCGTCTAATAACTGTCGTATGTACACAGTGTCGCACGTAATATTGCAGTGTCACTCCTAAATGGTAATAATTGATCGTCCACTTTTAATATTACACACGCATACATAAACACATACCTATGTGTATTGTACGCACACAATAATAGTAATAATAAAATACAACCACCTGACATAACGCAGGTACCTATGTCATTCGTGTTTAAACGTAAATGGATATACACTTAAGAGGCTGTCAGCGCACTATTTGTTTTCTCTCTCTGGCTCACACGCAACATTTTTTTTTTATGCGTTTAAGTAATCTTAGAGTAAAGTCACCCATTACAAAAAAGAGAATAATATTTTTGAGGGAATGACACATCTCAAAACATCTTTAAACATCATTTAAACTTACAGCATTTTTTTGTTTGTTTTGAAAACATTAAGTCAAATAATGAAATTCCCTCAAAAATATTATTCTTCATCTTCTTTGAACTTCTTCTTTAACTTGTAACAAGTTACTTAAACGCATAGATACGTAAATGCGTTTAACATGTTTGTATTTGTATCCTCTATAAGGCCAGGGCGGGGACCGCCGGTGTGGATTGTCCAAGGTCAGGGGATTGTAAATTCCGTCCGAAATGAACAGGTAAAAACAAGGTCTATGGTAAATTCCGCCCGGAAAAATATACAGGTACAAAAATAGTTCCGCCCGGAAAAATAAATATTTTTAAACTAAGCGTTCCGTCACTGTACGACTCGACCGTACTTTTCGCGACGCGGCGCGTGTTATAACTTATAGTATTGGGAAGTCCCAAAATGTTCGAACACGGAACAATCGTATCTCAAACGATAATCTTCAATCATGTCATATCTTATCAGCTTTGACTGCAATATTTTGGATGTAATAATTATTGGAAATTTCAAATAGAAATATTATAAATTGTGTTCAGTACACGTCCTAGAGTCTTATACGCTTATACCGATTACCTACACTATAATGGCTCAATTTATTGAATCAGAACGTGGAAATATACTTTTAGTATTAGACAATTTTAAATTTTCTAAAGTAAATAGACCTTTAGCTTCTGGATTAACAAAATGGCGATGTATAATCAAAACTTGCAAAGCTTTTGTGAAAACCTTTGGTGAAACTACGAACATCGCTGAACCAAAATGTTGATCATTATAACATAGTGCAATAGCAGTACATATTATACATAATATACACTTAATTAAATAATATATTTTAAAATTATTAATTTTTTAAAACCTGAAAT
>NC_042496.1:42119792-42123142 GCF_005508785.2 Acyrthosiphon pisum
AAAAAAAAAAAAAAAAATATATACATGCAAAATATAATTAAAAAATATAAAATAATGAAATATCTATAGATGATTATGTAGGAAACGTGGCTCATTATTTTGGGGATTTTAATAAAAAAAAAAAATAAATAGTATGGAAGTGATATTTTGACTCGATATTTTTTATTATAATTTTTACTATTTTACGATTTTTAATACTTTTATATTATATATTGTGCTAATTATTGATTATGATTTAATTTTACTATAATATTATGATTGTTATATTTACTTTTATAATTATGACTATTTTAACAATTTTTAACAATTTTATATGCTATACTGCTATACAATATACACGACTTATAATAATATGTGCTAATTATTGATGATGATTTTATTTTACTATTATTTTATGATTGTTATATTTACTTTTATAATTATTACTATTCTTACGATTATACATAATTTATGTTGTAATTATTGACTTAATATGTTTAATCTATGTGAAAAATTCAAAAAAACTTTAAACTTTTAAACATCATTAAGTAATAAGAACTTTTTACTTATACATTTTTTCGGGCGGAATTTACATGTATGTTTCTTTACCTGTATTTTTTTCGGGCGGAATTTACATGTACCTTATTTTACCTGTAGTTCATTTTGGGCGGAATTTACCATTTTCGGGCGGAATTTACATGCGCCCCCACGGTCAGACCTATCGGAGGACCAATAATGAGGTGGCCGTTGCCCCGGGAGGGGCCAACAACTGTCAGTTATATTTCCTAGAGTCCGGAGAGGCCAACCGCCGGCGCCTCGATATAGCACGACAGACAAATCACGAACTGTCCGAAATCGTGATTGGATTATTGGACGGTTTGCTGCAGGACATCAATCCGTACGCTATGGCTTTTATGTAAGAAAACTTAAACAATTGTATTTATTAACACTAGGTATGTGAATTGCCTCTTAGAGCAAATAACACTTATTTACATATTAGTTTTTACACATACTTTTCTTACAGTACGACGTTGACGTATTCTATTGAATCCTAGATTATCAATTAGTTTTAATACAACTTACTAACTAATTATAAAAAGTGATAGAGTATTTCAAAAATTTATTAGGTACATAATAACATACCTGGCAAGTAATCATTTGGAGTAAAGTGTTTTGAACACACCTGTAATTGCTTTTTTGTTAATGCTGCTTCAGATAGCTTTAACTTGACAGCCCAAATTCTGCGACGATTTACCAATTCTTCAATCCCAAAACTATTTTTCCATGATATTTTTGGTTCGTTTAAATCTGGCAATCGGTGGAAACTTATACACTCATTAGTTAAATAAAAACTATTACATCCATAAACACTGCAATAGTTATTGCTTTTCTTTTTCTTTTTCTTTTTCTTTTTCTTATTCTCTTGATTTTCCATTTCTGTAAATTTAAATTATAATATTATTTAATAATTGTAATAATATATATATATATTATATAATAATAATATAGGTAGATGGTTGATTTACCATAAAAATTTAAATGGTCTATGTACTAACATAGTCCGTAACTAGGTATGTTAATATTGTTAATTAAAAATATTATAAGTACTTACCATGCACGTTTAACTCCATAATTCTATTTAGAAAATAAAAATGTATAACATGGAACACCTAACGATTAAGTACGTCAAGTAAGAAGCAGTATGTCGACTTTAAACGAATTAAACAAAATAAAACAGTAGTATACTTTTACTATAGGTTCTGTGATTCTAGTAAAATCTATCCCGAATCGAAAGGTACAAATTATTTCCACCAGAGCGCGTTTTGTTAATCTGTTTCCCCAATAGTCATAATTCATATTATGTACCATACCTATAGTACCAACTACCAATACCGGCTATAACATTAACAATATATTTTACATATTATTTATATTTAAATAATTAATTTGTATACCATGGAACAATATTGTATACCTTGGTAACTCATAAGTCATATTATTCACTATCAATATTTTCAGTGTGAAATCAATAGATTTCTTCTAAAGATTTATTGTTCTATGCATCATTCATAGAGTATAGTGATGGTAAAATGCTATTTATTTAATTAATTAAAACAGACAAATACAAACACAATACTTATAAGTTATAACTACTCAATTAAAGTTCATTAATAATTTATTTTAATAAATGTTCAAACTACGTGTGTGAAGTTGGGTGACCAAAGCTAGGTGACCAATTTTTTCGTGTGGACAGTGATAAGAGCCCTTGTATGCTCGGTTGCATTACAGTATTTTCTAGGCGCCCACTTTTTATATAGCCGTTTGTATGATCTACTTCCATTTCTAACCACAAGATAGAAGCAAAAGATTCGTCACGAAATATTTTGTTGTCAGTAAAACCCTCATATTATGTTTTTAAGTATTATAAAATGGATCCGCAAAGGCGGCATAGCACTGCACACAACAGCCAGACAATGCGTTACGTATACCCGCGCTTGGTTTTTAATTTTTTTTGCAATGTTCCGGAAGGAGTCGACGGACTTAACATAGATATTCGGAAAGCCTGGAAAATTTGCTACCCGACGATATTATTCCAAGAACCACCGGGCTTCTTAAGTAATCGTACTTAGCGCGCGAAAGACCCAGGTGACCAATGAGCGCATTCCGCATAACGTATACCCACGCTTGGTTTTTAATTTTTTTTGCAATATTCCGGAAAGAGTCGACGGACTTAGCATAGATATTCGGAAAGACAGGAAAATTCTCTACCCGACGATATGTATTCCAAGAACTACCGGGCTTCTTAAGTAATCGTACTTAGCGCGCGAAAGACCCAGGTGACCAATGAGCGCATTCCGCATAACGTATACCCGGGCTTGGTTTTTAATTTTTTTGGCAATGTTCCGGAAGGAGTCGACGGACTTAACATAGATATTCGGAAAGCCAGGAAAATTTGCTACCCGACGATATGTATTCCAAGAACCACCGGGCTTCTTAAGTAATCGTACTTAGCGCGCGAAAGACCCAGGTGACCAATGAGCGCATGCCGCAAACGTATACCCGCACTTGGTTTTTAATTTTTTTGGCAATGTTCTGGAAAGAGTCGACGGACTTAACATATATATTCGGAAAGTCAGGAAAATTGTCTACCCGAAAATATAAATTCCAAGAACCACCGGGCTTCTTAAGTAGCAGTACTTAGCTCATGAAAGCGCCAGGTGAACAATGCCGGTATGACGCTTGACGTAGACGCGCACGTGGTTTTTATTTTTTTCGACCGTGTTCCGGAAAGAGTCGACTGACTTAACATATATATTCGGAAAGCCAGGAAAATTGTCTACCCGAAAATATAAATTCTAAGAACCACCGGG
>NC_042496.1:42127440-42128789 GCF_005508785.2 Acyrthosiphon pisum
CACTAGAGCTCATTGTAAAATAAATCTATATTTATGTGCGACGTACAGTAATTATTAGAAATATGAATAACGTCATTGAACGAATACCGTTCGCCACTACTCGATAAATTTACTGATATTAGATTGTCCGATCCGATGGATATGAATATTATTGTACTTTAAACTTGTTGTTTTTATATAGACTCAGAATTAATAAGTAGATAAAAAGCTAACAATTATTATGAAAAAAAATCATTATAAATTCATTAATGTAGGTAATCTGTTCAAACGACCTCTAAGCGCAACGCAATTATTGTGGCAAATCAAAAAAAAAAAAAAATACGACTACGATACATTCACATTTATTTTATCTAGGTTTACCTAATTAATCAGATCAGTTTACCTGTAAATAGTATGATCATGCGATATTATACCTCACATCATAATAATAAACTGATTACAAACTGCAAACACACATTTTTTTTTTTCATTAAATACGTAAAAGTTATTTAAAATTAAAAATGATTAAAGTGTTCTGATCAAACGATCTCTATATCCAATTTGGTGTGGAAAGCCTAAAACAAAATGAGTTCACAGCATTTATTTTATTTATATCTAATTATCTGACAATAATACCTACATAAACCGATGATCACCTTACACACCTGATATTGTATTATAAATGATATTACTTAATATTGTAAAGTTCATATTCAGTAAAACCTGTTAAACCATAAATCAGTAAAAGAAAAAATGTTGTGAGTCAAGGTAATAATTAATATTATTTATACAAACACACACACACACACACACACACACACACACACACACACACACACACACAAAATTGAAATTTGAAAACGATGTATTGAACACATTAACGATGAAGGAAGGAAATAGTTCATACACTTTTAAATGTCCTGTTGCGTCACACTGCTAATACTACTATGTCATTCAGCACTATAAAATTAATACAATTCAAGATATTCTGTTAGATTTTCATCTAAAAAATAAATTAATCACAATTTAAATGTATAAGCTGTTTTATTAATATTACAAATTGTAAACATTTATATTTTAATGATTGTATAATAAAAGTAGTAACATTATAATAAAACAAATAATCTGTTATCCTACTTGGCTACAAGTCTACGAGATAAAAAATCAATTATTAACACATTTAAGTTGATTAATACAATATTTATTTTTAAATGATTACAAATTATTAAAATATAATTAACGTCTTCAAGTAAAATAGTAAGTTATAACATATTATGATTTGGATTGATTACAATCACAAACATGTGTAGATTTTAGATATTCGTTTTTTACATTTTCTATAAATTCATTACCCTTACAAAGTAAAACAA
>NC_042496.1:42129698-42133177 GCF_005508785.2 Acyrthosiphon pisum
GAATTTTTTTCTATAAAATTACAGGGAGATTTGTTTCACTGTTAGGCATACATTCCTGGTTAAACTTTTTCCATCTCCCCGTAAAAAGTGCCTCAGAACCGCCAACCCATACATATTAGAATTTTTAGCTATACGGTAATCGAATGTGCTGCAAGGGGGACATTCCTCCTTGAACTTTTTTCATCTCCCCGTAAAAAGTGACTCAGAACCGCCAACCATACATATTAGAATTTTTAGCTATACGGTGATCGAATGTGCTGCAAGGGGGACTTTCCCCCTTGAACTTTTTTCATCTCCCCGTAAAAAGTGACTCAGAACCGCCAACCATACATATTAGAATTTTTAGCTATACGGTGATCAAATGTACTGCAAGGCGGACTTTCCTCCTTGAACTTTTTTCATCTCCCCGTAAAAAGTGACTCAGAACCGCCAACCATACATATTAGAATATTTAGCTATACGGTAATCGAATGTGCTGTAAGGGGGACTTTCCCCCTTGAACTTTTTTCATCTCCCCGTAAAAAGTGACTCAGAACCGCCAAATTACTACTACTCGCATGCATGAGCCGTCGTCGTCGTCGTCACTATACGGCGTTATGGTTATAGCGTATACGCCAAATTTTTATATCAAGTATCAACGTCGCAATTTCGATGTACTCGTATTATACACATCCGAATCGATGACGGGATGTTGCTTGCAATAGCTCTGGTACAACAATAATCGTTACAATAATATTTAAATTATATAACCACTCGAACGTTTATACCTTTATACTAAAATGTTATGCGTTCGCTGGGTGCCATCCTCCCATGTTTGCAGCCCAAATGATATAAATACAAATCAATTTAATACACATATGGACATAATATTCAAAACATAATTTATAGTTTAGACATCAAGTATCGTGGGTAGGCCCCGAGTAACAATTTCATGGGGTGAGGTCGGTTAAACAGACCGATAGGTGGATGGAGAGTGCTAATTTTATTTTGAACTGTTTTTAAACTGTGTTTGGTGCCTATAGTCCGTTCGATTGACTGTACCGTGTCTGGACCGTTCATGAGGTATATAATTAACCGAGGGAAATATTTTTGGTGTCAGGTCCGTGCAATAGACTAAATCGTGTTTGGACGGTTCACGAAGAACATTATAAGCCAAGTTATATAATATCTTGGTGTTAGGTCCGTGTAATAGACTGAACCGTGTTTGGACGGTTCGCGAAGAAAATTATAAACCGAAGGGGGGGGGCTAACCCTAGCCAGTCCGCCTCTGTGTAAGGCTAAATATTAAATGTACACATAAGCGCAACTTGGGGGGCCCAAAACTAGTAATAGTCTCCCAAAGTAAATTATTCAATTTTTTTCTAAAATACTAATAAAGTTTTAAAATTCTGATTTAAAAAAAAGATTTAAAAAAATCTGAATTTTCAAAAAAAAAAAATTGGTGGGAAATTTTGTTTTGCCAATTTCTCAAACTTAAATACGAAACGCGGATTTTTTGAGAACAGAAATTTTATCTGGATAGGTGTCACTTCATTGAACCTCGAAGATTTCAAGACGATACAACCTATATTGAAGGAGCTAGTACTTAAAAATGTACATCCAATTTTGTGTTGTCAACACAAATATATATATTAGAGTGATTGGTCTATTATTTTATAGGTTTCAATATTTTATTCTTATATACCTACCGATTTACATTAATAAATAATGAGCTACACGCCTACTAAAATAAATGTGAAAAAAAGTTCAAAATAATTATTATTTAAAACTTTATAGTTTATACAGACTTATACCATAAGGAAACGTCTGGTTATACGAATAATCACATAATATTGCGTTTTTTAACTTTTTGCTATTTCGATTACGGGTGAAATAATAGTCGTACGTACTTCGACCATTGAGTTTTTTTGAATCCTCGTACACTAATAGACCAGAATCTTGAATTTTGTAATGATCAAATGAAAACCCAAAATCCAAAATACACGTAACTACGTAATTTTCCAAGTACAAAAAACACACGAAAAATCATAACTTCCGAACCAAAAGTCGGATAACCTCTATCTCGGTACCCATCGATACGGCTCAAAGTCCTCTATAACATCCGACTACAAAAACGGATCGCCGCAACCAAAATTTAAGGGTCCGTGACAAAAACCCCGAAAACGCAAATTTTGAACTTTCGAAGCCTTGTACTTTATAGGGAACCCTCCAATGAGAAAATTCGGTGGGCGGTTTCTCGTCGGAGCCGTCGCTGCGTAATCACTAATCTCTTATCACTCTCGGCGATTTTTTTCAAAACTTTCAAGATTTCTTCAGAATTCGAGTTTAACTCCCCCCCCCCCCCAGGTGTCCTCGGGGGGCACCGTTCGCGCCTTATTCGCCTTCACCGCTATACTTAGAGATTCGTCCCGTGGCGGACGAGTCGATCGCGGAGAGCGCGGCGTCGTCACAATTTTAATGATTTTTTGAACTCTTTCGACTACGGTCGCCTCCGACCCCCCTCCGAGACGTTGGACCTACCCGTCGAAGATGCATTCGCGTTCCCCGCTAAATTTATAGGCCACGCGCGGCCGCACTTCTTCCGGTACGAGTCATACAGGCATAGGTACAGGCATAAATACATGCGTCGGAAGGATCGATTTTTTTCGCAAAATCTCATGTAATCGACGTCCGTGGGCGGCGGAGCCGGTCGTCCGCTGTCCGACGCGGTAAGATCGCCCGCTACGACGCCCGAAGCGGACGTTTGAACCGCGTTCGTAATTCGCTGGGACGACGAAACGGCTTAGGCTGGGGCTATACACGGCGTATTCCGCAGCGTTTTCCGTCGAATTAAAAACGCTGCGAAAAACTCTGCGGAATACGCGGCGTTCAAAACGCGGCCTTAAAAGTCATAGATTTGACTTCAGTTCTCAACTCAGTAGGTATAGGCAGTGTGGATGACCCGGGGGTCGTAGGTTCGATCCGGCCGCCGGGATCAGAATTAAATTGCGGCGGCCGTGTTACATCGAATTTTTTTTTCCGTGTTTTTTTTCGTTATTTCAACCAATACAACCGTCTCAACACCGAATTTTCACTTTAGTGGAACGGTCAATAAATAGGTTGTACAACCGTCTAACACCAAATTTGCACTTTAGTGAAACCGTCAATAAATGAACTTTACAACCGTCTCAACACTGAATTCGCACTTTAGTGGAACTCAGTGCACTCCATGTTAAATCCGGTATGCAAATCACTGATTAGACCGTGTTTGGAACGAGATTTGAACGCAGTGCAGCACCGAAATTTTATATATGATTGTAAACCATGTATGAACCCTAAATTGTTACTCGGGGTGAGACTTTACCTGGGATTACGATGTAGAAAATATAAGTGACACTGCTTGTGTATTTGTAATATACCGCTTGTACATTTTTTCTTGCAGTTTGGTAGTACAAAATAATTATGTCGTACAGGTAGCGTACTTCGTGCTCAAAGTCAGT
>NC_042496.1:42133508-42134884 GCF_005508785.2 Acyrthosiphon pisum
ATAGCGTGGAATATGTCAAATTTATCGTCTAACTATACGCAAACCTTAAGAAAAAACACGTTTGACGGTAGGTACCTACTACAACGCCGTAATATCAGCTAGTGATCGATTTTTTTACCGTAGTTGCGCGAAGTATTTTTTGTACTGTTATGCGCAGTGTATAATGGTTCAATAGGACTCTTTAATAAATTTATCGAACCAACATCGGGCCTATTAATTAACGAACCAATAACACAATATTTATTGGATTGATAAAACTTACGGATCCTTTGTGCAACCTATCAAGTTTTTATCGGTTCAATAACTATTTATTACTTATTGGTAGTGTTTGAAAATTTCATGAAATTTAAAAAAATGAAATATTTCGTGAAATATTTCATGAAATATTTCAATTATCATTATTTTTGTAGTTTTGTCTTGTAAAATATTAAATATTCAATCTAAATAAATTAAATACCTCATTAGTCATTAACACACATTTTTTTCTTAGTTTTAATGTATAATAATATAATATTGTATTTTTTTGCTGTACCTATTATTTGATGTAAAAATGTAAAATAAATAAGGAATAGATAGGTATATTGTATATGTACCATGTACGTGGTAACTTATATAGTTATATGTAGGCTTAGGGACTTCTAGCTCTAAAAAATACCAAAACATGCATGCAAATATGCACCAAAAAATGATCAAATATGCTCTAAAATATGCACCTAAAAAAACCGTATATTCATACACGAAGATATGCCCAAAAAAAATGAAGTATAACAAATATGTGGTAAAATTAAATATTTGTTTTATTAGCATTTATATTATCTATCACTATATTAGAATATTATTGCTTGAATTTAAAATGATTTAATAAAATTGAATTTTTAAAAGGTAATTGGTTTAGATTTTATTGTTCTTACGTGTCTACCGATCCTAAAGTAAGAACAAAACAGTGTTTAAATAATTAAATGTTTTAGGTAATTCCTATTTTTTTTATTAATTTCTTTACCTTGAAAATTACACGGCACAAAGAGATATTTCCTGATGTTTTCAAACGTGAATCTACGACGATTACTTGACAGTAAATTTGTATACACGAAAAACTTCTTTCGACATCTACAGACGACATTGGAACATATACATAAAATAAACTAAATCATTACTTGTCAAGTCCTCCTTCCATATCTTCAACTTCGCCACTCAAAATTTTTGAAATTTTTAATAAAGCTTTATAACCATGATTTTTGTCTAAAACGTCATTTAACTTCTGTACAACTGCTTTGCCTTTTGTACATTTTAAGTCAAAAATTTTATTTTTCGCATATTCGACAGTTTTTAATGAATTGAATAATTTTATTGATTTGGTAAATATCCGAAATTTAATT
>NC_042496.1:42137290-42153215 GCF_005508785.2 Acyrthosiphon pisum
GACCCTACCCAGTCCGGCCCTGGTGTGCAGTAAACGCACGAGTATATTATAATATGGGTGGCCGTACAAATCAAATAGCTGGCGTAAATATTTAACGAATATCACAAGTTCGCATAAAAGCACCCAATTGCCTACGAAGTAATTGAAATAACTAATAGATACCCACATTCCGTGTCTAACCTAATCAGTTCGACAAGAATTATTATTATTTTTTCGTGAGATTGGACATGTGATATTCGCGATAACCGCTACGGTTAACGTCTTGGCCGTAAAAATACTGATTTAATTACTACACGTGTACACGGCACTACGTTAACCGTTCCACAAACATACCCACATACGTACCTCAGTACCTAAACATCCACATGGTAGACAAGATCGCTGCCGTGTACGTATACAAATTATTAAAAAAATAAATGACGGTCATTTGTACTTATTCCGATTATGGAATAACTACCGAGTAGAATGCAGTTCTCACTTCTCAGAGTGTCGACTTTACGCTACTCCCAACTAAAGGTTATGTTCGAGTATTTGTATTTGGTTAACGTATCCGTGAAATATTTTGTTTAACGCACAGCCCGTATTTTCGATGAAATATTAGTAATGTCATCAAACGATTTTTTTCAAGGCCTAACCTAACCTAACCAAACATACAATTCAGTTTTACGTCTCCCTGAAAAATTTCGTTCAACGTTACGCTCGTATTATTATTATATATTATTAAACATTTAAACGTACCAATTTTAATGCACATTTATTAGAAGTTTCTATTACGGTCTATAATACTAAGTTAATGAGTATTGGAATTCAACTAGTTTATCAAGTATTAAATATGTAGGTATTTTAAATACTGTCCATCAAAAAGCACTCAAGTAGGTACATTTTAAATACCTACTATTTTAATGTATTGGATAGGCGTAAAGTTAATTATTATAGTGTGCGGACAATAGACACACGGTTGTCGAAAACCATTGTACTTTTTTCAGATATTTATAAAATATAATATTATAATATGATTATTTACTTTCCTAATATCACATAATATAATATTATTGTAAAATATTGTATATTGAATCAAAGCGAGAGATTAAGAGTAATTGGAATTTGAAATTTGTAATTATTAGTATTGGTTTACACTTCATATTATTAATATTACGTCGTGTCCAAAGTAAATGAGTCCGATGCGTCAAAAAACAAAACAGCTTATATTATATTTCGCCGCATCGGACATCATGCTGGTCAGAATAGAAATCGCACTCACTCGCCGCACTTACTTCGGACACGACTCAGTCATACAGAGAGGGGGCTGCCATGGTGACGGGTACACTGATCGTGGCGAGCAGCGGTCTGGACGTCTGTGAAGTTGGCCCCCCAACTTCACTCGATCATCACAAAACCTATACCAATATTTTGCAACTTATTTGCAACTATTTGCAACAAGCTTTTGGAAATTTGCAACTCCATACTTTCCCCGCAATCAATGATTTACTTTTAGGGGGGCCAACTTCACCTGGCCCCCCGACTTTACCCGATCCCCTCCAAACGTACGCCAATATTTTGCAACTTATTTGCAACTATTTGCAACGCGATTTTGGTAATTTGCAACTTCATACTTTAACAGATATCAATATTTTTGTGTGGGGGGGCTGGCCCCCCGACTTTACCCGATCATCACAAAACCTATACCAATATTTTGCAACTTATTTGCAACTATTTGCAACGCGATTTTGGTAATTTGCAACTCCATACTTTAACAGATATCAATATTTTTGTGTGGGGGGGCTGGCCCCCCGACTTTACCCGATCCCCTCAAAACATACGCCAATATTTTGCAACTTATTTGCAACTATTTGCAACGCGATTTTGGTAATTTGCAACTCCATACTTTAACAGACTTTTACAGACCACACTAGTAGTGTAATACGGCATATTTAATTGGTTTATAATTTTTTTTTTATTAATATTGTAATTTATTGGACATTTTTATTAATTTTTTTTTTTTATAATTAATTTTCTTCAACTTACACATTTTTACTATTTTTACAATAGAAAACATAGACATAAAGCTCAAAATTTTATGATTTTTTTATAAATAGGTGCCATTATTTAAACCAAAAATTGTTCTATTTCGTTTTCATGCCAAAAAATATTTACCGTGAATTGTTTAAAGTTAAAAATGTATGTCATATGAATCTAACTTTTATGGAAATACTGTATAAATTATAAACACTACAGTCTAATATTTAATTTTGGAAAAAAATTAAGTGTACCAATGTTTTATGAACAAATTAACTTCTTTTTAACTTAATAAAAAGTTAACGAAAAATTGTGTATTAACTTTTAACTCACTGAGTTAACCTATAGTTAAATTAACCCGGCATTGCTAATTATCGATAAGATACACACTAAAAAAAAAAATGTGATTTGTAACCATTCGTGTTATGTAAAGGTATTATGTATTGTGTACTAAGTACATAGTCTGTGTGCAGTGTGTGACTCACAGACTGTTATATCTATATAAAAGATAAATTATAAATTTTATAGACATAAGTAAAAAAATAAAAAGGTCTACGTTAATGTTGTGCCCGCGAACCTTTAATGTATAATAGTAGATATATGAACCGATGGTAATTTGAGTTTAAGACCACTGGTGTATAGTTATTGTATAATAAATCACATATTATGTATAGGCAGGTACAATGTTTTTGTTAGATGAATACAATTAATACACACAACTTTTTTTTGATTGTATTACACTTTCAAGACAAATAAAATGTTCATGGTATCCACGAACATATTATCATAATATATGCATTATAATAAAATATAACCAAGTACCCAAATTTTAACGTTCCCCAAAAAATTTCATTACGAGCTTGTGCTCGTCCGTGTCGCCCCGTGCACTTTATACAAAAGTTACTGTGTAAAATGTACGATTTCCCTACAGTGTCTGGACGTGACATCTAGCGTAACTATAGACCAATAATCTAGCTTATAGGTATATGAGCGTAACTACTGGACATGGACGGCGTCCTACAATAGTCATGTCAAAACCACCACACTCATTGCTAAACTAATCGATTTATACCAAGAAAAAAATTTTACTATTCATTATTCTGTCTGTGAAGATCACCCCAACCCCTACACCAATTTCATCAAGTCGATGAAAAGTAGGTATTGGAAAAATAATATGAGTCTTACATAGACAATATTGCGTAATAAGTATTAACACTATATATTTTGAGCACACTTTGCGCATCCTGGTAGACCAGAAAAACAAATCACATTATTTCTAATCATAGGTCACATTAGAGCGTTTTGTTGTGACTGGTTAATTCCTGTCGTTGACCGACAGCAACATGTCGCGGTCGGGTGGAATTCAAATCGGCGGGATGTGTAAACAAAAGACATTATAATATTATCAATACAGTGCTTGACACACAGTCCATTTTGGTGGTTTCGAATTGTGTTTTGATTAATTTATTTTATTAATTTTGGACGTATAATATTGGTTTGGGACATTGGTCATTTGCTTGCCACGTTTGGGAAATGGACAAAAAAAAGGTAAGTTATCGTTAATTGTTTATAAATTATATAAATTTAATAAACCTAGAAGTAAGAAAATAATTAAAAAATGATCACAAGGATTGACTTTAATTTAATAATCAAAAATATAATAATATTATATTATATGTATATTGTATTTTATGTATATTGTACCTACAATGTACGATGTTTATTTAAATTTTTTATAGGTAAGGTTAAAAAGACAAAGAATTAGTTTATGTATTAAGATATAGATTATAGATTTATAGTAGTATACTTAAGAAGTTTCAAGTACCCATGAATAATATCAGACAATCGCAACAAAATAACTAAAATAGTTATTCTAGGTATTTTAATATGTAATTTCGTCAAAATTTGAACTTAAAATGAATATAAAAATAAACTGTGCTTATGTGTTTTTAGATTTTTTGTTAACAGAATTAACTACTTACGTGGAATCTTGTTTTAAATTTTCAATCCTTAGATATAAAAGTTGACCATTTTATAAATTTTTAACTACAAAATAATTATTGAATCTTAAATTCGATAAATTTTGTCAAAATTCGATCTTTAAATGCTTATAAAAAAAATTGTGCCTATGTATTTTTCAACTGCTTTTGTAACAATATATCAGGAGCCTTGCATTATATTTTCACGCTTTTTTACACAACAAACAACATTTTATTGATATTTATAGAAAAAAAAAAATTAACAAATTGAAAAATGAGAATGTCCGTAAAAAGCTCAAAAAAACGTCAAAATATTTTCAAAATTGTATGGTGTATAAAAAATGAAGATATTAACATTCAGTGAATTTTTCAAATATCTACAGTCATTCGTTTTTTATTACAATAAAATAAGAAAATCGTCACATGAGAAATCGAAAGAATATCAAATGTTGTAAAAATATGAATTTCAAACGCTCATAAAAATTTAATTAGACTTGCTAGACATTTTTTTATTGAACAAGGTAGACAAACTTATGGGGAATGTTGTATTACATTTTACAATCTTAGATTTAAAAAGAAAATTTTTCATGAATTTGTAACTCAAAATAATTTGCAAATCAACATAATTTTTACGTATTTTGTTAATATTTTAACTTTAAATGCTAATAAGAAAAATTAGTGACTAATGATTTTTAATATTTTTCAAATGTCATTGCAAAAATATAGCAGGAGCTTTTTATTAAATTTTCAAGTATTTTAACCCATTAAATAAAGTTTTATGAACATTCATAGAAAAAAAAACTAATAATATCGGAAACGTATTCGTTTCTAAACACTTCAAAACAATTCAAATTATTTTATAAATTTTATCAAGTATAGAAAATGGAGATATAAACAACCACTGAAAATGTCATGTATCTACGGTCATTTTTTTTAGGTACACCAAAAAAGATTTAGCATACAAATTCCCGTTTTTCCTTAATTTTTATGTTGTTTTTCACGGCGCTTTTGAAAACTATTGGAAATTTCTAATATTGACCTACTAGATGAACCTACTAGATTCACATTCCCATAACCAAGATACTAATGAAGAAAATCGAAGCAGTTTTACTGCCCCAAGCCATGATGACACAAAAATAAAAAAAAATAAAAAAACATACATCATTGTAAAATCAATACATTCATCTTTCCACTCAGAATGTAAAAACAAAAACTAGGGGCCAAATTCACTCTACCACTGATCGTCCGATAAGTTCCGGCAATCCGGCTATTTTTGTATTTTTAATATTTCAATAGTACTTTTTATACATGTAATTTAAATAATTTATTGTTTATTTGTATATTTTAAAATGTTGTAACTGTGCTAAGGTAAATTTCTCCAGTCTTCCAAAATTGGAATGATTTTTTAAGATTTTTTTATAAATATAGGTTTTTTATTAATTTTCTTTAGATTTTTTTATCAAATACATATTTTTCTAAGATTCTTTATTTTTTTTTTTATTAAATACAGATATTTTAAGATTTTTTATAAAATACATATTTTTAAAAAAATTTTATTGTTTTTTTTATAAAATACATATTTTTTAATGATTTTTTATTGATTTTTTTTTATTAAATATGTATATTTTATTGAATTTTTTATAAAATATGATTTTTTTTTGATTTCTTTAAGATTTTTTTATCAAATAAACATTTTTTTAATGATTTTTTATCGATTTTTTTTACTAAATATGGATTTTTAATTGATTTTTTTTTATTAAATATGGATTTTTTATTGATTGCTTTAAGATTTTTGTATCAAATACATATTTTATAATAATTTTTTTAGATCTTTTTTTTAAATAAGACTTTTTATTATTGTTTTTAATAAATATAGATTTTTTAACGAATTTTTTTTTATCAAATACGCATTTTTATAATGATTTTTATTGATTTCTTTTAGGATTTTTTATCGAATACATATTTTTTCATAATGATTTTTTTAGATTTTTATTTTAAATCC
The DNA here is from genome assembly GCF_005508785.2 of Acyrthosiphon pisum. Lineage (NCBI taxonomy): Eukaryota > Metazoa > Arthropoda > Insecta > Hemiptera > Aphididae > Acyrthosiphon > Acyrthosiphon pisum. The sequence continues at coordinate 42,143,288 of NC_042496.1, forward strand.
AGATTTTAAGTTTTTTATCAATTACACATTTTTTATTGATTTCTTTTAAGATTTTTTATCAAATAGATATTTTTTTAAATTTTTTATTGATTTTTTTTTATTAAATATGTATATTTTATTGAATTTTTTATAAAATATGATTTTTTATTGATTTCTTTAAGATTTTTTTATCAAATAAACATTTTTTTAAAGATTTTTATTGATTTTTTTTTTATTAAATACAGATATTTTAAGATTATTTTATCAAATACATCTTTTTATCGATTTTTTTTATTAAATATGTATTTTTTATTGATTTTTTTTATTAAACATGGATTTTTTATTGATTTTTTTAATATTTTTTTAATAAAGATAGATGTTTTAACGAGTTTTTTTTTATCAAAAACGCATTTTTTTAATAATTTTTATTTTATTTCTTTTAGGATTTTTTATCGAATACATATTATTTCATAATGATTTTTTTAGATTTTTATTTTAAATCCAGATTTTAAGTTTTTTATCGAATACCCATTTTTTATTGATTTCTTTTAAGATTTTTTATCAAATAGATATTTTTTTAAATTTTTTATTGATTTTTTTTTATTAAATATGTATATTTTATTGAATTTTTTATAAAATATGATTTTTTTTTTATTTCTTTAAGATTTTTTTATCAAATAAACATTTTTTTTATGATTTTTATTGATTTTTTTTTTATTAAATATAGATATTTTAAGATTATTTTATCAAATACATATTTTTATCGATTTTTTTATTAAATATGTATTTTTTATTGATTTTTTTACTAAACATGGAATTTTTATTAATTTTTTTAATATTTTTTTAATTAAGATAGATGTTTTAACGAATTTTTTATCAATTAATTTATAACTTTTAAACTACTCGTCCCAAATTTGATTTTCATGTACTTATCAAAAAATTAAGAAAAAAATTCTGCTTTGGAATAAAAAATTAAATTTGTTGTCATTCAAAAAAGTAAAAAACTTAAAAAATTATAAGGATAAAAAATATTTAAAAATAGAATTTTTTAAGAAAAACTTTTTATAAGCGACTTGAAAGTATGTAAAAAATATTTTCAAAAAAACTTACACTTTTTGAAATAATAAGTGTTGTTTGATAAAAGAATCATCCGGTATATTTTTTATTGATTTTCTAATGGTTATTTTTACAATTTTTTATCAAATACATATTTTTATAATGATATTTTTAGATCTTTTTTTTAAAAACAGATTTTTTATTAATGTTTTTAATAAATATAGATTTTTTTATTAATTAAAACCTGAAACCACAACCTCTATTTTTATTTGAAGCACCCGAAACCATAACCCGAATAAATCGTTTGGGCGCAAAGCCTTGATTTTTTTTTGTCAAATATACATTTTTAAATGAATTTTTTTGGACACCAATGCGATGTCACATAAACAAAGAGATCAGTATAAATTTGTATTTAATAAAAAAAATCATATAAAATCATTAAAAAATCCATATTAAAAAATCAATAATAAACCTATATTTATAAAAAATCTTTATCTAATAAAAAAATCTATATTTAATAAAAACATCTATATTTAACAAAAAATCTATATTTGAGAAAAATCTATATTTAAAAAAAAAACTGAATTAATAAACAATTTATATTCAATAAAAAAATTTTAATTCAATGAAAAATCTATATTTTACCCCACTCGAATGCTCGTATACATTCAAGAATAAATTCGTACAAAGTTAGGTTCATACAAATTCTTAAAAATTCAGTACAAAATATTAACCAAAAAAAAATTGCAAAAACACAATGTGGGGGGGGGGGGGGGCTATGAACATGTATGTCAAATATGGTTTCACATATTAGTTTATATTATGACCAAATCTTTTTAACAGATTTATATATGTTACCTAGTGATCAAAATTGCCAGTAGGTTAGGTACATTTTTTATAACTGGAGACATGGTGTTAACACAAATTATACTTAGCTTCAATAAATAATAACTTTATATAAGCGCTTTAAGATTTTAATAAAATACGTCACAAATACTGGATAATCACTACTTATTTTATTTTATTTATTTATCATACTATTAAATTTTACTTTTAATAGGTGAAAGTAGGACGAAAACCTGCTGTTGACCCTGATGCCATGTATACAATTATATCACAACATAACATTTTTAATAATGAAGGGTCCTTGTTAAATTCAAAAAATGTTATTTGGGAAAAGTTATCAAAGGAATTTGGTGGAAAGATCGCTCCAAAAAGTTTATATATACATATGTCAAAAGATAGAAATGGCTTACAATCTAAGTTGAAATCGTTATTATTTGGAATCGATATCAGTCAAAACAAAAAACATCATAATATTAATGTCGAATCAGATTCATCTTTATCAAATAGTTCATTGCAATTAAAATATAATGAAGAATTTAAAATACTTATTCCATACGACACATACAGAAAAATACGACCTGAAACAAAAGTCTATAAAGATGGTGCTAAATATAGAAACTATAGTGTTTTAAAATCACATGAATGGTCTGATGTCATAAATGATGAACTATTAAAAACACACAAACTTCCGTGTAACTTTATATATAAAAGGGTTAAAGTGCATACCGACACAAGCCGAAGTAATCACTTCATTGATTTTAAAGCTCAATGTAAGGATCGCTGTTGTGGCAATGATTTGGTTGGATGGAGTAATACAAAACCTAACGAAGGCGAACCTTTACATATCACTGTTTTAACTGTAAACACTAAAGGACAAGAACACCAACATACAACGAAAAGGCCTTTAAAAGGTATAAAACGAAAAAATGTTGGTCTAGAACTTGAAAATAATTTGGCTTGTAATTGGAGAAGAGATAATGTAAAGGATATGGTATTTGGTAGCTATTCTCCCCCAAATTTATATAGACTGCCTACTTTAAGAAAATTAAAACAGGAAATGCGAAACGAGAAGTTAGGCATCTCGAAAATATGCCCTATCCAGTCTCTCTCAGAATTTAAACATTCTTCTAGGTATGCAGGATCCATTCATTCGATTGGATTCGATCCTTTTTTTGTGCATTATTGGAGTACTCATCAATTAGCTATATATAAAGATTTAACTAAAAGTTATTGTAAAATTTCGATAGATGCAACTGGGAGTTTGGTAAAAAAACTTAAAAGAACATCATTAAACTTGTTATCATCAAATATTTTTTTATATGAAGCTGTTGCCAGTAGTGATTTTGGACACATAGCAGTTACACAGATGATCTCCGAAAATCATGACACTTTATCTATTTTAAACTGGCTAACGCAATGGATAAAAAATGGTCTTCGTGCACCTGATGAAGTTGTTTGTGACTATTCAAGAGCTCTCCTGAGTGCAATTACAAGAGCTTTTTGTGGAATAAGTGTAGAATCTTATGTTAATAATTGTTTTCAAATACTTAAAAACATTGGCAATACAACTTTAGTTACATATGTTCGATTAGATGTTGCACATATGATAAAAATATTTTGCCGAATTAAATGTTTGACGGGATTAAAGAATAAAAGTCTCAAAGAATTTTATGTTCGAGGTTTTAGACTGCTTATGTATTCGGGTGATTTATCGAACTTTGAGACCCTCCTTGAAGCTCTTTTAACGGTAATGATGAGTGAGACAGATGGTTGGTCCGGTGATAGCATTACCCAATCAGAAAGATCTAGAGAGTATATTTTAAATCTTATTAAAGGTTATACTGATCAATATATTGCTACAGAAGAATACAACGAAGATGATGATGAGAGCGATAATTATGCTGATATCGATACCAGTGATGAAAACACAGAAAATTCAATTTCAAAGTTTATAAATATAATACAAATAAGAAGCCAAAACAATTCTAATATTCGAGGCAACCGTATATCTGCGTACTATTTGCCAGAGTTAGTCACTCATGTTATAAGAATATGCAAACATTTTCCATTATGGACAAATGTAATGTGTTCCGTTTTCAACACACCATATAATGTAGCATCGTCAGCACCAATTGAAAACGATTTTAAGCAACTTAAAACACAAATTTTAAAATTCGAAGTGAAACCTATGAAGGCAGATAAATTTGTTATAACTCATCTTCAAAGTATTGAAAGTAATGCCAAATTATTTAAAAGTACGGAACTACGAAATAAAACACAAAAACCACAGCTACTACAGATAGATGAACAGTCGAAATCACCAACATCAATTCAAACATCAGAACCAGAAGTTATTGACGCACCAGAAATTGCGTTCATATCACAGTTGAATAACACATCAGATTCACCCCGCACTCCAATATCATTTCACACATCAGATTCACCTCATACACAAGATTTAGCCTGCAATGCAAGCTGCACATCATATTCATCTGATAATGAAGTCGATTCACTTGCTTCGACTGATTCTATGAATTATCAGGAAAATTGGAAAGGTAAAAACGAAGAATTATTGATAAAAAATAATAAAATTAGATCGACCAAGTACATGAGTGATGCACCAGATATTGATCGTATACTGAATACACGACAATTGCGTTCAAATATGAATACTTGGCTTCAAAACGGAAATTTAACCACACCAATCAAGATTGGAAAAAAAAGGTAAATTACTTGAAGTATATTTTTATTATTTCTAAAAAGCTCTTGTCTTTTGTTTATTGTAATATATCATTTATTATATTATGTTATTCCAAGGACCAAACCTAGTTATAATGCCTTCCAAAATCTTATAGTATTCTAAATAAGTATTAGCATAAATTCCAAACAAATGTGGTTCAAAAGACGTGTTCAAAAGAATGTACATAAAACAAATTTGAGACAAAACGGTCCACTTTATGAAATTACACAACATGAATGACGTTTTGTGAAATTTATAAAATGTTAACGTAATAACTATACACAGTGGAGCTTCTTCCATCATTTAAATATTTGCATGGCGAAACTAAAAACATTATTTAGAAAATAAATACTTAATTCGTTTTTCATGTTTTAATTTATTTGACGATCTATCATTATTTGTTTCTAAAAAAATACATTAAACTTTCTTAAAATATTTATCATTGACTACTTTATAACAAAATCCCATAAGCCCAGTGTAGACTATATAAATAATTTCTAATTACAAAAATGTTAAATATATATCTGCCTAAATCACACTCTAACTATAATTAATAGGTAGGCTATTTCTTTATATATCTTTATGATGGAATTATATTATTTACACGTATACGAAATAGAGCAGCTGTTATAAAAATAAATGCAACAAACCATGTAACCCTACAAACATGCTAATTGCTATGTTTGATGCTTATATATATTATAAATAAAATAGATAGGTACCTAAACAATTTTAAACGGTTTTTAATTTTCTTTTATATTGGTTCACTTGATTTACTATGAAAAAAAACCATTGATTATATTTAAAACATAATTCTGAATACGGTACTATATGAATGTAACTATTTTTTCAGGTTTATAGCATATAATACTTGTCCATTTGACTCGATTGTAATGCTTATTTCTATGGCATTCCTCGAACATACAACCTACCAAGAATTTGTTAATGATAGTACAAACGAACTATTAATATTCTGCAAATTACTAGCCACCAAAGGAACAAGTCAAGCAACCTACAGAGAGCGCTTAAAATTACTGTCCACGATTTTCAAAGAGGATGCAGGTGTTACAAGCATATTTGTCATCGATGCAAGATGTAATGTGCTACACATTGTAACCAAATTGTTGAGTGATATACCATCAGCAATTGAAAAAATAAAATGTGACAAGGGATGCCCTTATAATGACTTAGCGTCTCCAAGTATTATAATTAAACTATCAAACGGAGTGGATTTACTACAGAATGATATTAATAACTATTTAAGTCCACAATATTTTCAATGCACCCAGTGTTGTGATGGCAATGCATCATCATCAAAATATCTGGGACAACATTTATTTATTGATGTTGAGATGTACTATGAAAAAAAATTTATGAGTTTGGAAAAATTACCAGTAGAAATAATGGCCCAGGGAAAAAGGTATGTAAAATTAACAGACTTCTAATTTCGAATAACAACAAATATGATTGGAATTAAAACCAAATACCACAGATTTTTTACTGAAATCAAAGGGTTATAAATATATGAATAAAAATATGACAACATAATATAACTTTAATTAATTATGTGACTATATTATGTTAGCTTGTATATTTTTTACGAAAAATCATGTTGAAAAAAAATTGTATTGAACAGTTTATTTTCTTTAAAATATTAACTTATTAATTGATTATTATTTTTTAGATATTTGTTAGTTGGTGCTGTGCATTATGCTTGTGACCATTATGTTGCATACATAAAGAAAGTCAATATTTGGGAAGTACATAATGACTTGACAAAAAAAATAAAAAGAATTAAGAAATGTGAAATCAAGCCACATGTTTTAATGTATGTTTTGAGTGATTAATTTTTTTATATGTTCCTTAAAAATTTATTTTTAAAATTAAGAAAATATGTTGTAATTTTTTTTATGCATAGAAGAAGCAGATTTTTCTTTTATATACCAGAAGGTTATGTTTTAATTGTTTTTATATATGTATATATAAATAAGAGCAGATATTTTATTATTTTTATACCAGAAAAAAAGGTATTTATTAACTTTAAATTATGTATTAAAAAGTATATATACATTAGCTACGAATGCATTTTTTTTATTTATAATATATTACAATTACATCAATGATATTGCAAAGATAAAGAATAATTAAAAGTTAGAACCCATGTAAAACATCGACAAATTAATATTGTAACACTCAATCCTAGCAAATATCAAAATAATAATTATTATTATAGGTATTATCATACCTATCACAAGTGTCAGGTTACGTTTTTTTTTCATTCAATTTAAATAATGGTTCAAAATATAACTTCATATTAGATAAGTTGTATAACTCCTATAATTATTATAACAAAGTAACTATTATCTTAAAAAAAATTGTGATTATTATTTTGTTTTATACCGCTTATAGGGTACAAGGGAATTTTTTTACTAGCCAGCCCCCCCCCCCCCCCACTCACACAAAAATATTGATATCTGTTAAAGTATGGAGTTGCAAATTACCAAAATCGCGTTGCAAATAGTTGCAAATAAGTTGCAAAATATTGGCGTATTTTTAACTTTAAACAATTCACGGTAAATATTTTTTGGCATGAAAACGAAATAGAACAATTTTTGGTTTAAATAATGGCACCTATTTATAAAAAAATCATAAAATTTTGAGCTTTATGTCTATGTTTTCTATTGTAAAAATAGTAAAAATGTGTAAGTTGAAGAAAATTAATTATAAAAAAAAAAAATTAATAAAAATGTCCAATAAATTACAATATTAATAAAAAAAAAATTATAAACCAATTAAATATGCCGTATTACACTACTAGTGTGGTCTGTAAAAGTCTGTTAAAGTATGGAGTTGCAAATTACCAAAATCGCGTTGCAAATAGTTGCAAATAAGTTGCAAAATATTGGCGTATGTTTTGAGGGGATCGGGTAAAGTCGGGGGGCCAGCCCCCCCACACAAAAATATTGATATCTGTTAAAGTATGGAGTTGCAAATTACCAAAATCGCGTTGCAAATAGTTGCAAATAAGTTGCAAAATATTGGTATAGGTCTTGTGATGATCGGGTAAAGTCGGGGGGCCAGCCCCCCCACACAAAAATATTGATATCTGTTAAAGTATGAAGTTGCAAATTACCAAAATCGCGTTGCAAATAGTTGCAAATAAGTTGCAAAATATTGGCGTACGTTTGGAGGGGATCGGGTAAAGTCGGGGGGCCAGGTGAAGTTGGCCCCCCTAAAAGTAAATCATTGATTGCGGGGAAAGTATGGAGTTGCAAATTTCCAAAAGCTTGTTGCAAATAGTTGCAAATAAGTTGCAAAATATTGGTATAGGTTTTGTGATGATCGAGTGAAGTCGGGGGGCCAACTTCACAGACGTGCGGTCTGGTTGTATATTATTTTACAGAGCGCGCGGGCAGACCACTTTGTGTTTAAATGAGCATTTAGTAGCTATTACACCGCTGTTTGCACACACAGTGTCTGTGTAGGTAATGTATATTATGTACTGCGTTGATGCATGTAAGCTATGACCTTATTGTTATCGTATAAATTACCGACCAATAAATTACGCAATTAATTATTATCTGTAATTTCTGGCGATCAGAATGCACAGGAAGTTAGAAAACGTTTAAATTTTAACGAACGCTAGTTATTGGCCTTTAGCCCGTGTGGTAACTGATGAACGAATAAAAATAATCTCATTAGAATTTTATGGAAATACGATCGAGTCATTCCAACGGTGGATATATTATTATAACCATGGGCGCAAATAGTGTTTGAGATTTGAAGGTGGCTGAAGATTATAATCAGTGTTTGGAAAGAACGTCGTTCATGAACGCACGTTCACGCGTTCACGTTCATTTTTAGTGAACGATACGTGAACGTCACTCGTTTTATTAAAATAGAACGTGAACGTGAACGACGTTTATATTTTTAACGAACTTGATCATTTTTTAAGACGTTCAATTTATTTACCCTTTAATAAATATATTTATAAAATATATTAATTAATTATATTATATATAAGTCTAAATAGTATTTTTATTTTTGGCTTGAGTTTTATATGTTTATAGGCTTTTATATTAAAGGCTCGGTCAAACAGAAAGCGGGCTGCCCACGCGGGCACTGTAAAATAATACAAAGACCGCTTGACCGTCGCGGTCCGCGTACCCATAAACCATAGCGGACGAAAAGTCCGGGCACAAAAAGTCCGGAATGAAAAAAGTTGTAAAAAAATTCCGGATTCATTTTTTGATTGCCGGACAAAAAGTCACCCTCTGTTCGACTGAGCCTTTACAGCAGGTAAATGATTCACAAAAAAAATGTATAAAAAATAAAATGAACGACCTAATGAACGCGTTCATTTTTTGAAAGAACGTGAACGTGAACGCGTTCGATTGAAAAAAACACGAACGTGAACGTGAACGAGTTCCTTTTTTAAGGATTGAACGTGAACGTGAACGAGTTCATTTTTTTAGTGAACGTTCCGAACACTGATTATAATGTCCCCCTCAGCCCCTCGCTATTTGCGCCTATATGTATACAAGCATACAGCTGACAATTTATATTATAATTTATCAGTTAACTATACAAAAAAATAACACCAAGTGCTGTGGTGGTAAAAACATAACAAAAAGTTAATCACTCAGCTTAAAATTGAATTACGCATTACCCATCGATGTTCATGTCTCATATCGTTCTCGAAACCAATACTAACAATAATCGAATAAAGTTTTATTGCGTTCCGAGAAAAACGAACAGTCGAACAATCGTTCCGACACCTATGTCGATAATCACGTGTTGGCAGTGGCGTATTTACGGGGGGGGGGGGATATGGGGGATAGATCCCCCCTTGACCTTTTTTTTGAAAGTTAGTTTACTTATTTTCTGTATTTCTCAATAGGATACTACTTTTAAGTTTTAAGTAGGTATATCTGTTTTCTAAATGTTCTAGCCGTGGTAATTTGTCCGCTTTGAGATACCTACTATACGCCACTAGTCGTTCGTGACATAAATATCGGAAAATAAAAACATATACCTCTATGGTGGTATGGTAGGTAACTATATTTTTGAATTTTCCGCGAATAATTTTTCATGCATGATGAGTATTTATAATAAACCCGATAAATAGTCGGTAAATAAACAAAATTACCATGAAGACTGTAGATTTACCATAGGGCACGCGTTTATTTTTAGAGACTGAAAACATTGTATTCACCTCTGGGTTACATGCCTTAGATGTTTTTGATAAAGAGTTTTATCCAAATATTCATGAACTCTTTAAAATATTTTCTACTTTGCCTGTATCAA
>NC_042496.1:42153379-42157217 GCF_005508785.2 Acyrthosiphon pisum
TTATCAATTTTCCTATCTAATATGAATAATACTATAAATTAAATAGTAATTATTATATACTTTGTTTATTATAACCGACTTAGCCACTTAGGGCCCGTCTTACAATCATAGTTTAAACCTCGGTTCAGGGACTAGAACCTCACCGAAACCCTTTATTTAAATTAATTTAAAAGCCAGAACCTTACCGGAACCGATACTTTTACTTGACACATTTTTTTACATAAGTAAAAAACCAAATCAGGTAACAATTTTTTCATTTTTAAGAACCGAAAAGAAACCGAAACCTAAATGTTAGGTTTTCTGGGAATCGAAACCAAAATTTTAGTTTTACTAGGAACCGAATAGGAACTGGAACCGTAAAAATCATCAAAGTTCCAGTCCCTGCCTCGGTTACACTTAACCAACTGATTTTACCAGTCGAATTCCGCGGTTTAACATTAGTTTAACTATATTGTAATAAGGTCCCTTAATGTGTTGGCTTTATTTGCACGTCACCGATCAATACAATAATCATGCCATATAAGGTTATCGATGAACTGAGCATCCAAAAAAATAGAAAACGGGACTTTGTTTGTATTATAAAGCAATTTTTTTTGTTTATCGTATTAAACACGGGATTTTCGTTAATATGAATTTATAATAAACGCTATAAGGTACTAAACAATTTGTGTTAATTCTTATTTCACCTTGATCCACACCAATATCAAAATTCCTAAATACGCCACTGCGTGTTAGCACCGTATACGGTTGCCGCTAATTACACAAAACGTATAGACATATTAACGATGATATTTTTCATTAAGCATAATACACCATTATCGTCGTTATCGTTCCACCACGCTTTCCTCGTGAACGGTTTTTAACGCCAATCGTACAAAAATTTTCGTCACTGGACGCCGCTAACCGATAGACCTAGAATCTTATAGGCCGAGAAAATGGAGAACAAAATTCGAGACTAGCAGGGGTTTCAAAAAAATTCATAATAATATTATCTCAATGGACACTAACATTACGTTTTTATCTTTTACGTCAACGATAACTAAATGCTTACACACAAGTAGGTACACAATCGTCGTCGTATATAGTAAAATCTTATGGACTGTACCATGTACCTGGTACTATGCTGGTATTGGAGTGTCATAACAGAATTTGGTAGGTATTCTGGTCGAATCGTATCATTTCCGCGGACTTTCATCACACTGACCTTATAGCATGTTTGTACTACTAATTGCCTGTTTAAGGGTTTCGGTGCCAGTATTTCCAATTTTCGAAATAATAATAATAATAATAATAATAATAATAATAATTTATTTACGGAAATAAATTCCAATTACAAAAATATTGTAGTGACAGTTTGTGTTAAGTGCACATAAATGTCTATGCTATTTGAATAATATGTTTTATATTTTAGTTATTGTCTTAATCATAATACTTTTCCACTAATCTACAGCTCGATACTTATTTAGACGGGGTCGATACGGTGTATTATATCAACGAAAATGACTTCACGGGAAAAACTTTCACTCCCTGTAGAATTGTTAGATTTCGTTAATTTTTTTTTTTTATCTGAAAGATGAGAAGTTTCTACAGGTCGGAATAAAGCTCGATTTTTTATTTTACTTTGAATAGTAGTAGAAAAATACGTTTGAAAAAGGACAAATATTATGCATTTTTCAAATGCATATTCCAGTTTCTATAATTATAGTTTTCAAAATCGGGCTTTGATAGTTTGATCCGACCTACAAAATGTTCTCTACTTTAAGATAAAAAAAAAATTAACGAAATCTAACAATTCTACAGGTCATGAGAGTTTTTCCTGTAAGACATGTTTTTGTACCAAAAAACGCACCGGCACCGACACCCTTAATTGTGTCGCATCAACTCGGGTGCTAATACCTAAACATATTATGTAGGATACCTACATAATAATTAATAATAAATTAAACTACAACGCTAACGTCGCTAACCATATTTTAGTACAGGTATACACCGTGTTTTACAGTTAAATGCATTTTATATAATATTCATGAATCATACATACACGATAGTTGTTGTTTCTCTAACAATATTTAAGTAAACTGCAGACTGTGTTTTTCGATATATTTCAATTTATTTTGTTGACGTAGTCAACATTCCGGTACGATCACGCTTACAAAATGCACATATTATAATAACACATTTAGTGTTGAAATCTGCAGCTGATATGTTTTACCCGTTTTATATTATAACTAGATTCGGGCGTTTGTCATCCCGCCTACGGCGGAAAGACTGTGTGGGCGGTGGTGCATCTTTGTCGTTTCGCCTCGGGCTGGGTTTTTTGATCTGGCCTGCGGCGGGAACGTTGGGTCGTCGGGTATTGTTGTTTGTCGTGTTGGTACTTGGTAGCACTGGTTAATCGGTAATTTTTGAACTTGGAAGAGTGTCTAGTCGTAAGTCAGGCGATTCAAGTCGATCGTACGACACAGCCAGCCAGGTAGGCCATCCGAGGATCGCAGACGACGCCCCGGGCGTGTATGTCCGGTTCTGGAGTGTGTGCGTTGAAATCGGAAATTCGGTTTCTGAGTTTGAGTTTATACATACTAACCAATATAAAATTGTTATCGATTATTTTTTATAGGTATAAAAGAGCCGAAAGTGTCGTTCTGCGGAACATCTGTTTACAAGAGCGACAGCACTTCGTCGTACGTTACCGTGCCTTCGATTATTCAGCGCTGCTGTAACGCTTCGTCAGCAACTATAAATTGTCATTTTTTAATTCAGCGCAAAACTACGCTGCTTGTGATAAGAAGATGTCGTTTTTTAATTCATCCATAATACCTTTAGTATTCAATTATTGAAGGCACGGTTACGTTTAGTAGGTATATTATTATAGTTTTTGAAGTGAATACTAAAGGTATTATAGTATGCGACTCCGGAGCCGTTTAACGCTTAGCTTAGCGTTAAACGCCCCCACTCCTACCTAGTACCACTCTTTTTACGGTATGTCCTAGCTGGTTTGCACGCAAGCGTGGAAAAACAAAATAGTTTGTATTTCGCCGCAGGCAACGCATTGCGTGCAGAACAGCATGGTCAGTATACAAAACGCACGCAATCGCCCGAACTAGCTATGACATAACGTTATGTACCCACTTCGTCGAGCGCTGATGACTGATGTCGACGCGTCGTCGATATTATAATATCGTATTTGTTCTCTGCAGCGGATGTAAATAAAATAAGATTTTATACATCATGATTCATGAAGTACCATTGTTCAATATGTATTGTAAAAAAAAAATGTATCATGAATTATAGTATAAGAAATATTTTTTTTTAATTGTGTGATGTAAATGTTTGACGGGACACCACAATTGATCCAAACTTAAAGAAAAATACTTAATTTCTAATGTTTTAGTCTATAATGCACACATTTATTTCCAATGAAAAATATTATAATTAATGGTCTACTGCTTTACTCTACTAATAGTTAGGTACTTATAATCAACCAATGACTGATGTTTTATTATGTTCTAGAACTTGGATTAGGTATGAAAATATTTATGAACGTATGATAAAACCATCATTTATTTTTGATGATCATATCACAATATCCATTAGGTAACCCATTATACATTAACAACAAACCGTGGTACTATCGAAGATATATAATAGTATACTTTAGAAGTTTCAAGTACCCACAAATAATATTATACAATCATTACAATCACAACAAAATAACTAAAATAGTTATTCCAGGTTTTTTAATATGTAATTTCGTCCAAATTTGAACTTAAAATGACTATAAAAATAAACTGTGCTTATGTATTTCTTAGAATTTTTGGTAAAAGAATTAAATATTTAC
>NC_042496.1:42157920-42159976 GCF_005508785.2 Acyrthosiphon pisum
TATCTACGGTTATTTGTTTTAAAGTTACACCAAAAACCAAAATCGATTTTCTCGAAAACAGCTTTTGCGTAAAAATTCCCGTTATTCCTTAATTTTTCTTTTGTTTTTCACGGCGCTTTTGAAAACTATTGTATAAATTTTACTTTTGACCCCCCAAAGTACGAACTAGATTCACTTTCCTATCAGAAAAGGTACTGTTGAAGAAAATCCAAGCACTTTTACTCTCCTAAAAGGTGATGACAGACACAAAAAAAAAAAAAACACACATTGTAAAATCAATACATTCATCGTTCCACTCAGAATCTAAAATTAATTTTGTTAGGTAGGTAAATAATTTAGTTAAAATAAAATAGTTAAAATAATAAAATTGTAATTTTTTATTAATACTAATTGGAATAGTTTAGTTTAGTTTGGTAGTACATCACATGGTATTTTTCCTTTTACCTAATTATATGTAAGTACCGGACTTTTTATACCTCGGAGTTCGGACTTTTTAACCACGGACTTTTTTACCTCGGTCTTTTTGGTAGTATACCGACAATGGCATAGTGATATTCTTGGTTTATGTTTGGAGGTGATTTTAGACTTTTTTTCCGATACAAACCAAATATCATTGTTGTGTAGTTATTTTCTATTCAATTATATAAAAATACGTATAAATCGTACTTAGTACATAATAGACATTATGTCGTCTGGTACTTCGGCGTGTAGCTATAACAGGGAAATATTTTAAAGCTGCTACTAAAGAAAAATAAACACAAGCTTGTGTTGAATTGAATATAAAGTTTCTATACAATAGGACAATATTGTTCATATGTATACGTATTTAATGATTTATTTTTATCAAATACGATTTAATTTCTAAATACGCCTCCTATACCGAGTACCTATACCTCTATGACTCTAGGTGACAATACAACCATTACGTACGTACTTAATAGTAGCTTAATACTATAGACGGTTCAACAGGGGTGATTTCAGGGGAGGGCCTTGGGGGCCGCAGTCCTCCCCCAAGCTATATTTCCAAGCAATTTTATACTATTAAAACAAAATTACAAAAAAAAAAATCATCGAAATTGCCCTCCCCCCTAACCATGCGTTTCAAAGTAGTACTTTAATGTATCTAGTATCTTTATAAAATAGTTTTATCAAATACTGGATACAAAGACTAGGAATGTATTGCAATACAAAATACTCGATACTTCTTAGAGCTGGTATGGGGTTACAGTTTATGCTGGTACAGTTGATACAAATATACAAGATACAATTGTATTTAAGATTCTGCCGACCATGGCACAGATATGTATTTTCAACAAAAATTTCACAATGCCTAAATTGATAGTCAGACTTAGGTCCATTAAATTTTTATAAAGAAGAAATAAAATAAAAAAAAATAAAACAATATAATAATAGTAGGAATCAATCAATTTCTGATTGATTTAGAAATTTTAGACGGCCGGTGGTTCTGTCAATGAATTTAATATCCATTGTCTTTTCTAAAAAAATTGTATTTACATTATTGATATTGGACACAACCTTAAACAAATTTTGATACATTCTGATACATTAATGTATGACATGGCTTCATACTTAAAATTAGAAATTAATTACTATAAGTAGTAAGAATTTATAAATTGCAATATTATAACTATGTAAAATTGGTACATATCTTAAATTTTTATAATTTTTATAATAATAGTATTAAATAATAATATATAATATATAATAATAGTAATAAATAATAATATATAATAATAATATAATAACATAATTTATAATAAAGGACTTAGGTCCATTAGATTTTTAACAAAGAAATAAATTTAAAAAAAAAAAAAAAAAAATAATAATAATAATAATAATAAAAAATAATAATAATTTTAGACTGCCGGTGGATTGTGGTTCTTATTTTACAGAATTTAGAATCCATTGGGTGTTCTAAAAAAAATGTATTTACATTATTGATATTGGTATTTAAATAAAAAATAATAAAGTAAATATTAATTATTAGAACGTAAATTTAGATGCTGATTTATATACCTCACATATTTAGTTTTGT
>NC_042496.1:42160900-42162030 GCF_005508785.2 Acyrthosiphon pisum
TTAAAAAGAAAAACTTTTATGAATTTCTGTCTAAGATAATTTGAACATTGCCGTAATTTTTACGTATTTAGTCAATATTTGAACTTTAAATGCTTATAAAAAAAAAATCGTGACTATATATTTCTTTTATTTTTCAATTGCTATTGTAAAAATATATTATGAGCCTTGTATTAAATTTTGAAATCTTAGATATAAAAGGAAATTTTTTTATGAATTTCTAGCATAAAATAATTTACGAATTTTCGTGATTTTTACATAATATGTTGTCAAAATTTGAACTTTAAATGCTTATAAATAAAAATTGTGACAATGTATTCCTTTTATTTTGCAACTGCTATTGTAAAAATATGTTAGGAGCCTTGTATTAAATTTCCAAATCTTAGAATTAAAAAGAAAAACTTTTATGAATTTCTGTTTAAGATTATTTGAACATTGCTGTAATTTTTACGTATTTAGTCAAAATTTGAACTTTAAATGCTTATAAAAAAAAATTGTGCCTATGTATTTTTATAATTTTTGAATGGGAGTTAGAACAACATATGTGGACCCTTCTATTAAATTTTCAAGTATTTTGTCCCAGCTAATTTTTTTTTATCAACATTTATAAAAAAAAAATCAAAAAAAATCGATTATTTCAATTGCCTATAAATAGATTAAAAAAGGCGGTTAAGTCGTGGATGTCGCTCTGCTGTACAGTAGGTTACAAGTGGGTTACTGTAATGGATGGAATTAAATTTGAATCCAATGATATTATATCATTGTATACGAAAAACGATTCTGAACGGAGATGATTTGTCAGTCTAGGATATATTATTTTTAAAGAAAAACTTATGGAGAACCTTGTACCAAATTTTAAAAACTTAGTTATAAAAGAAAAAATTTTTACGATTTTTCAACCACTAAATTACTTGCAAATTTTCGCAATTTTGACATATTTCGTATAAATTTGAACTTTAAATGCTTATAAATAAAAATTGTGACAATTTATTCCTTTTATTTTGCAACTGCTATTGTAAAAATATGTTAGGAGCCTTGTATTAAATTTCCAAATCTTAGAATTAAAAAGAAAAACTTTTATGAATTTCTGTCTAAGATAATTTGAACATTGCCGTAATTTTTACGTATTTAGT
>NC_042496.1:42162130-42163591 GCF_005508785.2 Acyrthosiphon pisum
CAAGGGGTAGATTGAATCTTCATTAATAGGGTAAATAATAGGGTGTATATAGGTTCCTCCTTCTTAAAATACCTATATTATGGCTGGAATAGACTAGTTTACTGGATTTATGTCACAAGATGTGGATTTATTTATAAGAAAACCCAAAAAACTAAATTTTCACAGTAAAAAAAAAAGTTGACAAGAAAACATCTAAACATAATTGTAAAAAATTGTTATTATACTATTTTGAGCTATTTTTATTATTAAAATAAATAAAAAGTTTAACTTAGTTTAATATTTATTCATGTTCAACATTCAAATGGGGTTCTTTAATTATTTAAGACACATATTCAAATCTACCCCTTGCACGTTCAAATCTACCCCATAGGTGGGTAATAATAAAAATATACTTAACTTTATAATTAGAAATTAAATTGGTTATTTAATATATAAGGTTTTCATGAGTCAAATAGTATTGAAAACTATCTAGACTACGGATTGTAATTATTAAAAATAAAATTTGTCAAAAAATTAAAAATTAAAAAATTAAATATGAATTTCATTCAAATCTGCCCCACTCTCCCCTACTAATTACAATATTTACCACCTTAGCACACATTAACCACTAGTACTTCACCTACTTCTATACAGCATCAACAGCAGCAGCAGCAAATCCAGCAGCTGCTGGAGGAGCAGAAGCAGCAGAAGCTGCAAATCGAGCAGCTGCTGGAGGAGCAAAAGCAGCATAAGCTGCTGATTGAGCAGCTGCAGGAAAAAACTAAAAATCAATCACAGCAGCAGCAGCCGCAACAACCGCAGCAGCAGCAACCACAGCCCTAGTAAAGAGCCCTAGTATCACGTCTCACAACACGAAACACGGCATACCGGTTGCATGTACACTAACCAGAGTGCGCGCGTGGAGTGTTATGTTTGAAAGGAGGTCCCGCCCGTCGGTATAACAATTTATATTATTATATTAATTAATATTATACTTATGTCATTCACCAACCAAAGAACAATCCATAATGAAAGATCAATATTTGAATAGTTTAAGATTCTGAGCGGAGCGAGGAAGCTAGTGGTTTTCCAATGGTGTTTATTTTTTTTTTCCTGTAAACGAAATTTCTACCAGAAGGAGTGCTTCGATTTTCTCAATAGTTATTAAATTCCAAGGGAAAAACCACCGACAAATTACGAAAAACCGCTAAAAATGGGATTTTAATTTCCTACTCATTGTTCGTCACCATGGACATAAAAAATTTTAATATTATAATATTTATTCAACTTACAGGATATAATAAGTAATAACGATATAAAATATCCAGACTGACAAACCGTTCACCGCAGCGTCTCCTCTCAGAATAGTTTTTCTTATATATAATGTCATTATATCATTAATTCAAGTTTAATACATCCATTATACATTGACCCACTTGTAACCTACTGTACAGCAGAGCTACATTCACTTACCCGTTTTTG
>NC_042496.1:42164168-42171202 GCF_005508785.2 Acyrthosiphon pisum
GACAAACGCTCATTTTTCGAAAATTATAACTTTAAAATGCCCGAAACCTATTTAATTTGTTTCAAATATTCTGTTCGTATGCGTCACGCATAAACGTCCTTTGCTCGCTACACTATTTGCATACGTGCATACAATTGATTTATTACGATATAAACATATGTCATATAGGTACTTATATTATAGATCGGGGGTCTCCTGCAAATGGCGGCTCACGGACTAATTATATCCGGTCCGCAAACAAGAAAAAAAGTAACAACCGTTATGTTATAGGTACATCCTAGTGTAGTAATTTATCATTTTTGTTCATTGGTTTTTACCGACGACGTCTGCAATTTTGATGGCCCGCCAAAAATTTCCAAATTCCTAATTTGGCCTTTCAAAAATATTAATTGATGACCCCTGCTATAGACTATAGAGGTGCTTTTTCGGCTGTTCAATTCGCGATGTTATAGTAAGATGAAAAGGGGTAGGCTCCTATACAGTATCTCCTCGTGAACAGCTTAAATTTAATAGCGATTATATTATTATTATTTAATAGACGATTGTAATATACGTTGTAACCAAAAAAATATAATAATAGCCAAGTTTATGTTGTATAATTGTGTTTTACGAAATGATAATAAGCATTTAAATTAAGCCAATTTTATTTTGCGTATTTTGTCGTTGGACATTTTCGAGTGCATATATTTTACGAACGTACGCGTTTCTCAGTTGGATAAATAATAGGTACCATACAGGCATGTACTGATATACACATAGGCAGCGTACACTTGCTAAGGAAATTCTATTGGTTGCATATGCTAAGGAAAGTCTACCGGTTGCAAATTGTTATAACGTTAACGTTTTGTTTTTGTTTGCATCAATAAACGATGGTGACCGGAGGAGAAACAATGCCAACCACAGTTTCTTTCTCTGTATGAATATATTTACATTTGACAAAAATATTTTATATGACTTTCTTTTAATATTAGAATTACGAGCTTTAAATCGTATGAGTACCTCTATACCTACCTAGGTACGGTATTAAAAACGTTTAATGGACCTAATATATTGTGTCGGAAGACAAACCACAGCAATCTGTGTTATTTTTTTTTTTGAAAAAATTGATTGAGTCGAAAATATTGATCGAAGAAAAACCATAGTCACAAAATCCACGACAATATATCTGTATATCTGTGAGCGTTACAAATTCTGTATTATTTTAAATAATATACAATGTGGATAAATTTATTTACAATTTTGCCTAAATTACCTCCCTTCCCTTGAAAAAAACTAAATATGTGAGGTATATAAATCAGCATCTAAATTTACGTCCTAATAATTAATATTTACTTTATTATTTTTTATTTAAATACCAATATCAATAATGTAAATACATTTTTTTTAGAAAACCCAATGGATTCTGAATTCGATAAAATAAGAACCACGAACCACCGGCAGTCTAAAATTATTATTATTTTTTATTATTATTATTAATATTACCTTTATTATTTTTTTTTTTTTTTTTTTTTTTTAATTTATTTCTTTATAAAAAATCTAATGGACCTAAGTCCTTTATTATAAATTATGTTATTATATTATTATTATATATTATTATTTATTACTATTATTATATGTTATATATTATTATTTATTACTATTATTATATGTTATATATTATTATTTATTACTATTATTTTAAAAATTTAAGATATGTACCAATTTTACAATGTTATAATATTGCAATTTATAAATCCTTACTACTTATAGTAATTAATTTCTAATTTTAAGTATGAAGCCATGTCATAAATAAATGTAAAAAAATAAAATTTTACAAATTCTGTATTATTTTAAATAATATACAATGTGGATAAATTTAATTACAATTTTGCCTAAATTACCTCCCTTCCCTTGAAAAAAACTGAACATGTAAGGTATATAAATCAGCATCTAAATGTACGTCCTAATAATTAATATTTACTTTATTATTTTTTATTTAAATACCAATATCAATAATGTAAATACAACTTTTTTAGAAAAGACAATGGATATTAAATTCATTGACAGAACCACCGGCCCTCTAAAATTTCTAAATCAATCAGAAATTGATTGATACCTACTATTATTATATTGTTTTATTTTTTTTTATTTTATTTATTCTTTATAAAAATTTAACGGACCTAAGTCCTTTATTATAAATTATGTTATTATATTATTATTATATATTTTATATTAATTATGTATTACTATTATTATAAAAATTATAAAAATTTAAGATATGTACCAATTTTACATAGTTATAATATTGCAATTTATAAATCCTTGCTAATATTTTCATACCTAATCCAAGTTCTAGAACATAATAAAACATCATTAATTGGCTGATTATAAATAACTATTAGTAGAGTAAAGCAGTAGACCATTAATTATAATATTTTTCATTGGAAATAAATGTGTGTATTATACACTAAAATATTAGAAATTAAGTATTTTTCTTTTAGTTTGGATCAATTGTCAGAAAATTATATGAATTTTAAATATTGAATACTAATTTTAAAATGGATGTATGTTTATGTATAATATAACAAATACAAAAATATAATTTAATGCAGTTGGTAAATACCCTAATAGACAAAAAAAAATTGGTTATAGAATGAAATGGTTTATATTTTGCATGATAAAATTCTCAAGCAGATCAATTAAATTTCTAGATAATATTATACTTTTCAACTTTGAATGTATGTGAAACTAATTAGATCAGTTGGTTGTGAATAGAATTATTTATTTATAAGAAATTACCACAAATTCGTCCCATTCGGTGCATATTACAATAGCGTGTGTCGAGTCTGCAGCTGTGTATGAATTATTGTGAATTTAAATTTTCATTAGATTTAATTAACGTAAGGATGCGTGAGATCTTTTTGGATTTGCTCTGGTTCAACCTAAGGTCAGTGATTTATTTTAATTATCATATTCAAAGGTGGGCATTAACTAGTTAAAACGTTTAAGTTAAGTTAAAAAGTTAATTTTTTTTAACTTTTTAACTTAACTAGTTAGTTTATTTTCTAATCAACTTATGAACTTAACTAGTTTAATTTGCAGTTGATTTTAAAAAAATCCATCAAGTTAAAAACATTTTGAAATTTTTCGTTTATACGTAAATATTACTATGTTTGTATAAATTAAAAATAATCCAATACAAAAACACAAACATTTCTGTTCTTTTTATTTTATTAAGTTGTAAATTATATATTATGCGAGTTGCAATTATAATTGTTTTTAAAACATTAATCATTTTAAATTATAAACTGACAATTGTTATGTTTTAATGTTATACCTATAACTTATATTATTAAATTTCTATATGTTATAAAATAATATTTTTGTTAAATTATAATTTTGAGATGAGTATAGTTTAAATTAGTAAATAATAGTAAAGTAAAAGTAAAAGGTTATACAGTGTACATTATGATACAAGTATAAAATTGTTTTTTATAATTTAAAAAGGTGGGTAAGTGGATGTCGCTCTGCTGTACAGTAGGTTAGAAGTGGGTCACTGTATAATGGATAGTATTAAATTTGAATTCAATGATATAATATCACTGGATAAGAAAAACGATTCTGAGCGGAGACGGTATATCAGTCTATGTATTAGACATATAATATATACTTATCTATGGTATTAAAAAAAAATTGACCTATAATAGGTACCTATAATAAATTCCAAATTAATCATATCATAATATCTATTAGGTACTTATAAGTTATAACGCGTTATACATCAACAAAAAACCGTGGTAAAATCATAGATATATAATAGTATACTTTAGAAGTTTCAAGTACCCACGAATAATATTATACAATCACAACAAAATAACTAAAAGAGTTATCCTAGGTTTTTAATATGTAATTTCGTCCAAATTTGTACTTAAAATGACTATAAAAATAAACTGTTTAAATGTATATTTTAGATTTTTTGGTAACAGAATTAATTACTTACGTGGAATCTTGTTTTAAATTTTTAAGTACAAAATAATTTTAAAATTAAAATTTGATAAATTTTGTCAAAATTTGATCTTTAAATGCTTATAAAAAAAATTGTGCCTATGTATTTTTAATATTTTTCAACTGATATTGTAACAATATATCAGGAGCTTTGTTTTAAATTTATACACTTTTTGGCCCAACAGATAAAACTTTATTGATATTTATTGAAAAAAAAAACTAAAAAAATTTAAAACTGAAAATATCCGTAAACAGCTCAAAAAGAGTCAAAATATTTTCAAAATTGTATGGTGTATAGGAAATGCTTATATAAACATTCAATAAAAATTTCATGTATCTGCAGTTATTCGTTTTTGAATTAGAACAAAATAAGGAAATCGCTACATGAGAAATCGAGTGAATATCCAATGTTGTAAAAATTTGAATTTCAAACGATCATAAAAATTTAATGGGACCGCACCTCGGATAACAAATTAAAAAATATAAAAAAAACCATACAGAAATGGCGATCCCCCATAAACACAACCCGTAAAGCAGATATCGTCACAACTAGAGCCAGAATTGGCCACACACATCTCACCCATTCTTTCCTTTTCAACCATGAAGAACATCCAACCTGCCATCAATGTGACCACTGACCTACCACTGACAATTGAACATCTCACACTCAGCTGCACCAAGTACATCAATGAACGAAGCATCTTAAACTTCCCCTCCAACATCGAAGAAGCACTCGGGGAAACCAACACCGATGCCATCTTCAACTTTTTTAATGCCATCAAAGTATCCAACCTATTATAAAAATCTGAAAATACTACTGTTTTACCTATTTATTTAACATTACTATTTTATTTTATTTATCTACTTATTTTGTTTAATTCCCATGTTACTATGTACATAAGACTTTTTCAATATTTCTAATCTTTAATCTACCATTGTAAACCTTTTCAGGCTAATGACCTCCGATGTCGAAGCCTTATTCTTAATAAAAAAAAAAAAAAAAAAATTTAATTTGACTTTCTTATAGATATTTTTTGTTTGATAAAGGTAGATAATCTTATAAGGAATCTTGTATTACATTTTCATATCTTAGATTTAAAAAGAAAAATTTTTACGAATTTCTAACTCGAAATAATTTGCAAATATTCGTGATTTTTCCATATTTTGTCATTTTTTGAACTTTAAATATACTAGGAGCCTTCTATTAAATTTTCAAGCTTTTTTATCCAACAAATAAAATTTTATTGATATTTTTAGAAAAAAAACTAAAAAAAAAATGGAATATGAAAATGTCCATAAAGAGCTAAAAATAAATCAAAATATTTTGAAAATGTTATGGTGTATAGAAAATGCTAAGATAAACATTCAGTCAAAATTTCATATATCTACGGTCATTTTTTTTAAAGTTACACCAAAAACCAAAATCGATTTTGCGTAATAATTCCCGTTTTTCCTTAATTTTTCTTTTGTTTTTCACGTCACTTTTGAAAACTACTGTGAAATTTTTACTTTTGACCCCCCAAAGTACAAACTAGATTCACTTTCCAATCATAAAAGTTACTGTTGAAGAAAATCGAAGCAGTTTTACTGTCCTAAAAGGTGATGACAGACACAAAAATAAAAAAAATAAAAAAAATAATAAAAAAAATAAAAAAAAAACACACATCATTGTAAAATCAATACATTCATCGTTCCACTCAGAATCTAAAATTAGAAACTAAAAAGACACATTCACTCTTTATGTGATTTACATACTAATTTAATAAAAAAAATAGATTAACTTTTTTTAACTGAGTTTATATTTTTTTCTATATTAACTTTTAACTTATCGAGTTAAATTTAAAATTTGTTAACTTTTAACTTATCGATCTTGTGTCCTCTTAACTGAACTTAACTTGAGTTAATTATTTTCATTACCTTGACCACCTTTGAATATATTATGTACCAAGAGTACCATATTATAAATGAAACCTAGGTATTTTGTTACAACATTCTGATCAATTTATTTAAAAACAAATTCACATCATAATGTTTAAAAATTCATAATATACAATTATTTACCATTCATTTTATTTCTTGTCTAGTAAGTAATTATGATTTAATTTATAATTGTGATTTGTAGATAGAAGACACAATTATACAAATTAATGTATTACAAGGCTGAGCTGGGGGTGGGGGGTATGGTTCAGACCCCCCCCGAAATTTTTTTTTGAAATAATATTGAATAGTTTTAAATGCCTACCTATTATATTTGATACGTGTCACTGTGATTACAACACATAAATAAATAAAACGGTTTAATGGTAAATTTTATATTTATATTGTGTTAGATAAGCGATAACTAATCTTAATGTACTTTTATAAAACCTAATGTATCTATACCTACAGTATCTAATCTTAATTGTACCTACCCCCCCCCCCCACCGCCGAAATATTTTTCTGGCTACGGCCTTGATGTATTATAAAATAACTATTAAACAAAAATTGAAATAAATGAGATTTTTTTTTTTTTTTTTTTTTCTTTTTATTAGCTTTTAGTATGTAACTATAATAGCTCAACAATTATTAAATAAAACAAGTAATAACTATGACGAAAATATAGTAAGACAATATAAAGTAATTAAAAAGAAAGAAGTAACAGATTATATTATCTAATTAAATAATAATGTGTGTAGATATCACCTCAAATTACAAAGCCAGCTTCCAATAAAAAATGTATTATTTTTTTTATAACTGTTTCGGCTTGGGTGTTGAGTATAGAAGGGAGAGTGGGAGGAATGTTTAAAAACTTAATATAATTAATCAAGGATGTACGCTTAGAATACAAAGACGGACAGTCAAATAGTAGATGAGAGATGTCACAAATGTTTTCGGTTATGTGTAGTGTACAGAGGGGAGAGTCATTTAGGCCAAGTTTGTATGCATGATCTGGAAGAAGTGAGTGGTCCCACGCGAAGTCGGTTAAAACGAACAATGATAGACCTAGGTAGGTCTAAGTTGTAGACCAAGTTTTTTTTAAATAAAAAAAAAAAATAAATGAGATATAATTC
>NC_042496.1:42171252-42172744 GCF_005508785.2 Acyrthosiphon pisum
AATAAACTAAAATCTTACAGAATAATAAATAGGGCTCGGATTTATATGTAAATACATATTTTCTCTGCTACATGATAAACTTATTTCGGTAAGTGATAAATTTGTTTCACAAGATTTTTGATAAAATGAGCTATATTTGATTTTACATATTTTTACATATTTTGTCATAAATACTTGTTTTTACATATTTTTACATATTTTGTCATAAATACTTGTTTTTACATATTTCACAATTATTCAATTTTTTCTTACATATTTAGACAATTATACCGTTTTAATGTCTTTTCTTCAGAGTTAAAATAATTGAAAGGTTATCATGACTATATATTATGAGGACGATTTTTTTGAATTCGAAAATTTAAAAGTGCATGTTATTATTAATTGTAATCAAGATAATTAGATAACTATAGATAAATATGCATTTGTTAATCACATTTAATTTTACTATTAAGATTTTACGACAATAACGGCGATCTTTTGGATTCGAAAATTTAAAAATGAATGTTAATAAAATAATGTTTGTAATCAATATAATTAGATAAATATACATTTTTTATTACATTTTATTTTATTATTAATTATTATCATTATTATTATTATTTTTTTGATAGTACATATTTTGAATTCTTTAGCACATATTTATGTACATACTTTTATTGTATAAATACATACTTTGGTTATATAAATACATATAAATCCGAGCCCTAATAATAAATAACGGCCAGACTGTCGTTCGTAGAAATCGGGCATCCCTAACAAAACTATTGTCACCGACAAAAAGGTCTTTGCCGCCGAAGAGAAATCTAGTTCGGGGAAGTACAAAAACCTTTGAAAAAACCGCCTACCACTCTCTGGTAGACATATCCGTGTCGTCTCTTAAATCAGTGCATGAGCACCAGCCACCGAGTGCATGAGCCGAGTAATAACCTCTCAAAATATCAATACCGATTTCAACGAGCGACAACTGGACTTCTTATGCTAAGTCAAAATCAGTGCGTTTTTATTTCGATTTGTATATTTGAAGTATTACCTTGTGTCACCTAAAATCTAAAAACTCTTACAAATAATTCACGAACAACTGCGAAACAGGTAAGTCATTTAATATAATATTTTACATTGATTGCAGTATTAATTTATATGTGCTTTTCTACATAAATTATATTGTACGGTGTATTTGATCTAATTCTCGAATACACGATCTCGAGAGGCCTCCGAACACCTGGAGGAAGGTAATAGCTTAATTTTAATATTTTAACATCTGAATTAAATATATTTATCGACAGGAGTCGTATTTATATTTCTTCTTATTTTTAAGTTATTACAGTACTAACTTAGTCCGTGGTAATTTCCAAGTTTTAAGTTATCGGCATAATGGTCGACAAGAAACAATAAGAGTGAACTAGCGTGAAATCAGTAAAAATGACTAAAAATGTGGGAAAATGACCTAAAAATGGCAAAAAATGACTTAAAAATTAATCAGCACCAAAAAATG
>NC_042496.1:42172844-42176181 GCF_005508785.2 Acyrthosiphon pisum
TTAAATGCCCGAAACCTATTTAATTTGTTTCAAATATTCTGTTCGTACGCGTCACGCATAAACGTCCTTTGCTCGCTACACTATTTGCATACGTGATTAATTTATTACGATATAAACATATGTCTTATATTATAGATCGGGGGTCTCCTGCAAATGGCGGCTCACGGACTAATTATATCCGGTCCGCAAACAAGAAAAAAAGTAACAACCGTTATGTAATACATCCTAGTGTTGTAATTTATCATTTTTGTTCATTGGTTTTTACCGACGACGTCTGCAATTTTGATGGCCCGCCAAAAATTTCCAAATTCCTAACGTGGATAGTACATTGTACATCGAAAACAAAATTAAATTGTCAAATACGATGATACAGATTACAACGCGGGAATGTACATTTTTAAATAGATTCTGACAGGTAGTCTTTGAAATATTTGGGTAGTCGAGATAACACATAAGTACCCAAATACCATATTCAATCATAATAATTAAACTAAAATACAGTCATTTTCTATTGCTAATCTTCAATTCTGTACCTATGTCTTGGTCTTATCATAAAACAAATGGTTTTCTCAAAATAAAATAAAACACGTAAACACAACTACTCAGTTATATTCATAAAAACAAAAACAAATTATTTAGTAGGTACTATGCATTAATTATACTTAAGCAGCAAGAAATATTATATTTATTATTGCTTGAAACAATTATCACAATATAAAATATAAATAAAATAAGTAGATTGCTACTGTTACGTTAATTGATGAAAGTCATAGTTATTATAAGGTTTTTGATACGTGCATAACCGGCACGTGTACTGTTTCTCAATTAACGAGGAACAATTGCCGGTACTGCCGGTGGAAAAAGAGTGTACAAGTGGGGATGTACAGCAAAAACAACATACAGGTGACAAACGCTCATTTTTCGAAAATTATAACTTTAAAATGCCCGAAACCTATTTAATTTGTTTCAAATATTCTGTTCGTACGCGTCACGCATAAACGTCCTTTGCTCGCTACACTATTTGCATACGTGATTGATTTATTACGATATAAACATATGTCTTATATTATAGATCGGGGGTCTCCTGCAAATGGCGGCTCACGGACTAATTATATCCGGTCCGCAAACAAGAAAAAAAGTAACAACCGTTATGTAATACATCCTAGTGTTGTAATTTATCATTTTTGTTCATTGGTTTTTACCGACGACGTCTGCAATTTTGATGGCCCGCCAAAAATTTCCAAATTCCTAACGTGGATAGTACATTGTACATCGAAAACAAAATTAAATTGTCAAATACGATGATACAGATTACAACGCGGGAATGTACATTTTTAAATAGATTCTGACAGGTAGTCTTTGAAATATTTGGGTAGTCGAGATAACACATAAGTACCCAAATACCATATTCAATCATAATAATTAAACTAAAATACAGTCATTTTCTATTGCTAATCTTCAATTCTGTACCTATGTCTTGGTCTTATCATAAAACAAATGGTTTTCTCAAAATAAAATAAAACACGTAAACACAACTACTCAGTTATATTCATAAAAACAAAAACAAATTATTTAGTAGGTACTATGCATTAATTATACTTAAGCAGCAAGAAATATTATATTTATTATTGCTTGAAACAATTATCACAATATAAAATATAAATAAAATAAGTAGATTGCTACTGTTACGTTAATTGATGAAAGTCATAGTTATTATAAGGTTTTTAATAAAAAGTTGCTACAAAATGTTTGGGGAGAGCTAAAATGCTAAAAAAAAACCTATTCCTATTTAAAAACAAAATTCCAGAAATGACCTTGAGTATTTACCCTGTATGTACAGCCATCTTCTCTTTACTTTTCTCTCTCTCTCTTTCTTCTATCATCTGTCTTTCAACACCGAGCATGCCATCAAGTTATCGTTATTGTAATTACCATTACTATGTATAATCTATGCTATTACTGATAATTATAGTTAATTCCCTTTACAGCAATTCCCAGTCGGACCGACAATGTGCCGTGTGCGGGGAAAAATCAAAAATTACACATTATTCGGTGCCTGCCTGCCAGGGTTGTAAAGGTAAGCGCCTGAAACGCGAGTAAAGTATATAAAAATTTTTTTAGTCTGTGGCATTACTACTGCAAATATAATTTTAGTCATGTAAGACGTGTATTACCATTGATTATGAATTCTAATATTAATTAATACTAGTATTCATGATCAATGGTATAACCTACCGTTGTTTTTTTGTGCGGTATGAAATTGTAAGTTTAGTGTAGTAACGAGACAACACCAGCAGCCTATTAAATGGCGCTATCTGGCGTCTCGTTACTGCATCACGTCTCACAACACGAAACACGGCATAGCGGTTGCATGTACACCAGGGTTCGCAGTTTTAAACATGTTCTCAATAGTTATTAAACTCCACGGGAAAAACCACCGACAAATTACGAAAAACGCTAAAAATGGGATTTTAAATTCCAACTCATTGTTCGTCACCATGGACATAAAAAATTATAATATTATAATATTTATTCATCTTACAGGATATAATAATCAATAACGATATAAAATATCCAGACTGACAAACCGTTCACCGCAACGTCTCCGCTCAGAAAAGTTTTTCTTATATATAATGCTATTATATCATTAATTCAAGTTTAATACAATCCATTATACATTGACCCACTTGTAACCTACTGTACAGCAGAGCTACATTCACTTACCCGTTTTTTGTTCATTGGTTTTTTTTAAGAACGTTCCATAGACAGTCATAAAAAAATCGAAAAATTATCATTTGGGGATATAATAATTCAAATAATATATTATGAACTTTTGTCATTACACATATTAATATGTGATAGGTCTAATGGTGGACTTAACATTTGTACGTTCCCTCTTATGATCTTCGATCAACGATATTGTATAGATAGGTAATTAAACAAAGGATGCCACATACCGATAGATTCAAAAGGTTCCAGTCCCTGTTGTGACTTACAATACATTTATATACAATATTATATAACATAAGCATAACATAAAAAGTCCATTTGCATCGAGAGAGAGAGAGATCGCTTTTCTCTCTTCCTCATTAATAAAACCTCTTGCGTTGTATACATAACATGTTCATTCTTTTATTATCTATTGGTACAACGTACTCTTAAGGATAAAGACCATAATATGTAATATTATTATTTCATAATGATTTATACCATTGTATTTGGCTGTCGTGTAGAATTTCAGAAGCGGACGGCAAGCCGTGAGAAACAGTACACGTGCATACCGGCACGTGTACTGTTTCTCAATTAACAAGAAACATTGCCGGTACTGCGGTGAAAA
>NC_042496.1:42176231-42178118 GCF_005508785.2 Acyrthosiphon pisum
AAAAAATTATAATATTATAATATTTATTCATCTTACAGGATATAATAATCAATAACGATATAAAATATCCAGACTGACAAACCGTTCACCGCAACGTCTCCGCTCAGAAAAGTTTTTCTTATATATAATGCTATTATATCATTAATTCAAGTTTAATACAATCCATTATACATTGACCCACTTGTAACCTACTGTACAGCAGAGCTACATTCACTTACCCGTTTTTTGTTCATTGGTTTTTTTTAAGAACGTTCCATAGACAGTCATAAAAAAATCGAAAAATTATCATTTGGGGATATAATAATTCAAATAATATATTATGAACTTTTGTCATTACACATATTAATATGTGATAGGTCTAATGGTGGACTTAACATTTGTACGTTCCCTCTTATGATCTTCGATCAACGATATTGTATAGATAGGTAATTAAACAAAGGATGCCACATACCGATAGATTCAAAAGGTTCCAGTCCCTGTTGTGACTTACAATACATTTATATACAATATTATATAACATAAGCATAACATAAAAAGTCCATTTGCATCGAGAGAGAGAGAGATCGCTTTTCTCTCTTCCTCATTAATAAAACCTCTTGCGTTGTATACATAACATGTTCATTCTTTTATTATCTATTGGTACAACGTACTCTTAAGGATAAAGACCATAATATGTAATATTATTATTTCATAATGATTTATACCATTGTATTTGGCTGTCGTGTAGAATTTCAGAAGCGGACGGCAAGCCGTGAGAAACAGTACACGTGCATAACCGGCACGTGTACTGTTTCTCAATTAACAAGAAACAATTGCCGGTACTGCCGGTGGAAAAAGATTGTGCAAGTGGGGATGTACAACAAAAATAACATACGGGTGACAAACGCTCATTTTTCGAAAATTATAACTTTAAAATGCCCGAAACCTATTTAATTTGTTTCAAATATTCTGTTCGTATGCGTCACTCATAAACGTCCTTTGCTCGCTACACTATTTGCATACGTGATTGATTTATTACGATATAAACATATGTCTTATATTATAGATCGGGGGTCTCCTGCAAATGGCGGCTCACGGACTAATTATATCCGGTCCGCAAACAAGAAAAAAAGTAACAACCGTTATGTAATACATCCTAGTGTTGTAATTTATCATTTTTGTTCATTGGTTTTTACCGACGACGTCTGCAATTTTGATGGCCCGCCAAAAATTTCCAAATTCCTAACGTGGATAGTAAATTGTACATCGAAAACAAAATTAAATTGTCAAATACGATGATACAGATTACAACGCGGGAATGTACATTTTTAAATAGATTCTGACAGGTAGTCTTTGAAATATTTGGGTAGTCGAGATAACACATAAGTACCCAAATACCATATTCAATCATAATAATTAAACTAAAATACAGTCATTTACTATTGCTCATCTTCAATTTTGTACCTATGTCTTAGTCTTATCATAAAACAAATGGTTTTCTCAAAATAAAATAAAACACGTAAACACAACTACTCAGTTATATTCATAAAAACAAAAACAAATTATTTAGTAGTTACTATGCATTAATTATACTTAAGCAGCAAGAAATATAATATTTATTATTGCTTGAAACAATTATCACAATATAAAATATAAATAAAATAAGTAGATTGGTACTGTTACGTTAGTTGATGAAAGTCATAGTTATTATAAGGTTTTTAATAAAAAGTTGCTACAAAATGTTTGGGGAGAGCTAAAATGCTAAAAAAAAACCTATTCCTATTTAAAAACAAAATTCCAGAAATGACCTTGAGTATTTACCCTGTATGTACAGCCATCTTCTCTTTACTTTTCTCTCTCTCTCTTTCTTCTATCATCTGTCTTCAACACCGAGCATGCCATCAAGTT
>NC_042496.1:42179801-42180630 GCF_005508785.2 Acyrthosiphon pisum
GAAATCACCCCTGTGAAACGTCTATAGTATTAAGCTACTATTAATACGTACGTAATGGTTGTATTGTCACCTAGAGCCATAGAGGTATAGGTACTCGGTATAGGAGGCGTATTTAGAAATTAAATCGTATTTGATAAAAATAAATCATTAAATACGTATACATATGAACAATATTGTCCTATTGTATAGAAACTTTATATTCAATTCAACACAAGCTTGTGTTTATTTTTCTTTAGTAGCAGCTTTAAAATATTTCCCTGTTATAGCTACACGCCGAAGTACCAGACGACATAATGTCTATTATGTACTAAGTACGATTTATACGTATTTTTATATAATTGAATAGAAAATAACTACACAACAATGATATTTGGTTTGTATCGGAAAAAAAGTCTAAAATCACCTCCAAACATAAACCAAGAATATCA
Source organism: Acyrthosiphon pisum (assembly GCF_005508785.2). NCBI lineage: Eukaryota > Metazoa > Arthropoda > Insecta > Hemiptera > Aphididae > Acyrthosiphon > Acyrthosiphon pisum. The sequence goes on from NC_042496.1 coordinate 42,180,230, forward strand.
CTATGCCATTGTCGGTATACTACCAAAAAGACCGAGGTAAAAAAGTCCGTGGTTAAAAAGTCCGAACTCCGAGGTATAAAAAGTCCGGTACTTACATATAATTAGGTAAAAGGAAAAATACCATGTGATGCACAACCAAACTATTCCAATTAGTATTAATAAAAAATTACAATTTTATTATTTTAACTATTTTATTTTAACTAAATTATTTACCTACCTAACAAAATTAATTTTAGATTCTGAGTGGAACGATGAATGTATTGATTTTACAATGTGTGTTTTTTTTTTTTTTTTTGTGTCTGTCATCACCTTTTAGGAGAGTAAAAGTGCTTGGATTTTCTTCAACAGTACCTTTTCTGATAGGAAAGTGAATCTAGTTCGTACTTTGGGGGGTCAAAAGT
>NC_042496.1:42208575-42209377 GCF_005508785.2 Acyrthosiphon pisum
AGACAAATTATTATTGTATTATTTATTACCTATAGTGGCTAGTAGGCCAGTGGCGTATTTACTGGGGGGGGGGGGATATGGGTGATAGATCCCGCCTTGACCTTTTTTTTTGTAAAATTAAGTTTACTTATTTTCTGTATTTCTCAATATTATACTACTTTTAAGTTTTAAGTAAGTACCTATATCTGTTTTCTAAATGTTCTAGCCGTGGTAATTTGTCCGCTTTGATATAGGTTCTATACGCCACTAGTCGTTCGTGGCATAAATATCGGAAAATAAAAACATATATCTTTAGGGTGGTATGGTATACTATATTTTTGAATTCTCTGCGAATTATTTTTCATGCGTGAGTGTTTATAATAAACCCGATAAATAGTCGGTAAATAAAACAAAATTACCGTGAAGACTGTAGATTTACCATAGGGCATGGGTTTATTTTTAGTAACTGAAAACATTGTATTCTCCTGTGGGTTACATGCTTTAGATGTTTGTGATAAACAGGTTTATCCAAATATTCATGAACTCTTGAAAATATTTTGTACCTTGCCTGTATCAACTGCTATAGGTACACTTGAACGATATTTTTCAAGTTTTTATTAAGTATTAAGTCTTACCTAATAAATAGTATGACAGAAGTAAATATTTTATTAATTTTCCTATCTAATATTGAATAATAACTATAAATTAAATAGTAATTATTATATACTTTGTTTATTATAACCTACTTAGTCACTTAGGGCCCGTTTTACAATCATAGTTTAAATTTTACCCAGTCGAATTCCGCGGTTTAACATTAGTTTAA
>NC_042496.1:42209427-42210628 GCF_005508785.2 Acyrthosiphon pisum
TACAAATTCGTCCCTTTCGGTGCATATTACAATAGCGTGTGTCGATTCTGCAGCTGTGTATGATGGATTATTGTGAATTTCAATTTTCATTAGATTTAATTACGTTCTCTGGATTATCAGTAACGTAAGGATGCGTGAGATCTTTTTGGATTTGCTCTGGTTCAACCTAAGGTCAGTGATTTATTTTAATACACATATTCAAAGGTGGGCATTAACTAGTTAAAACGTTAAAGCTAAGTTAAAAAGTTAATTTTTTTTTTAACTTTTTAACTTAACTAGTTAGTTTATTTTCTGATCAACTTATGAACTTAACTAGTTTAATTTACAGTTGAAATAACATAGCTATTCTCAGTTGATTTAAAAAAAATCCATCAAGTTAAGACATTTTGAAATTTTTCGTTTATACATACATAATACTATGTTGGTATAAATTAAAAATAATCCAATATAAAAACACAAACATTTCTGTTCTTTTTCTTGATAACATAATTTTGTGTATATTCATATATTTTATTAAGTTGTAAATTATATATTATAATATATTATATTATATTATTATATATTATAATATATATATGCGAGTTGCAATTATAATTGTTTTTAAAAAATTAATCATTTTAAATTATAAACTGACAATTGTTATGTTTTAATGTATAACTTATATTATTAAATTGCTATATGATACCTATAAAATAATATATTTGTTAAATTATTAATTTGACATGAGTATAGTTTAAATTAGTAAATACTAGTAAAGTAAAAGTAAAAGGGTATACAGTGTACCAGTGCCGTAGCCAGGGGGTGGGCACTGGGGGCACGTTCCCCCCAAATTTATTTTAGCTTGTTTTATATTATATTATATGTTTGATAAAAATTAAAAGTTAAGGCTGTCGAAGTGAACCATTTTGAAGGGGTCGGATTTAGAAAATATTGTACATCCATCGTTAGTACTATAATATCTATGTGTGTAGTGACTGATCATTAGTGTGTGAAAGTTTCCCGAACGCTTTATGTAATTTAAGATACACGACGGCTAAGATTCTTGAACCCCAGTAAAGTACATACGCGCAGTCACGTCATTATATTTTATGATAAAAAAATGTTCAACTTACATGTGCCACATAATTCCCAAGTAGTGGAAGACAAATTCTCCCAGTACCAAAAGCCCTTTTGGCTATTTTAATTTTGAAAACATATATTT
>NC_042496.1:42212772-42213884 GCF_005508785.2 Acyrthosiphon pisum
AGATCTATGCCCTTAGCCACCTTCAATGACGTCTGCACCAGTCACTTCATATATTATAGACATCGAGTTGATGCTAGAAATGCATTAGCCGCCTGTGGACATAATGCATTTTGGTACCTAAGTATTACTATATATCTATTATAGCACAAACAAAACCCGCTTTGAATTTACCAAGTGTTGGCCCTGAGGATTTTTGCTTCAAGTATCCAATTCAAGTATGCATTGCTGAGCTCCATAAAAGCCTATAAACCATTGGCGGTCTCTTCGTGCCCTATAAGAACTCGATCTGCATTTAACAGGTTTTCAACAGCCACGCCTTCAGACAAGAACTCGGGGTTAGATAATACAAACGTAGGTAGGTAGGTCCATTATATTATAATACACAGTTACAACTTACAGCGTGGTGTTACATTCCAATTTCAGCTCAAATATACGTACGAGATAAAACATCTTGTGCATAGACAAATTATTATTGTATTATTTATTACCTATAGTGGCTAGTAGGCCAGTGGCGTATTTACTGGGGGGGGGGGGATATGGGTGATAGATCCCGCCTTGACCTTTTTTTTTGTAAAATTAAGTTTACTTATTTTCTGTATTTCTCAATATTATACTACTTTTAAGTTTTAAGTAAGTACCTATATCTGTTTTCTAAATGTTCTAGCCGTGGTAATTTGTCCGCTTTGATATAGGTTCTATACGCCACTAGTCGTTCGTGGCATAAATATCGGAAAATAAAAACATATATCTTTAGGGTGGTATGGTATACTATATTTTTGAATTCTCTGCGAATTATTTTTCATGCGTGAGTGTTTATAATAAACCCGATAAATAGTCGGTAAATAAAACAAAATTACCGTGAAGACTGTAGATTTACCATAGGGCATGGGTTTATTTTTAGTAACTGAAAACATTGTATTCTCCTGTGGGTTACATGCTTTAGATGTTTGTGATAAACAGGTTTATCCAAATATTCATGAACTCTTGAAAATATTTTGTACCTTGCCTGTATCAACTGCTATAGGTACACTTGAACGATATTTTTCAAGTTTTTATTAAGTATTAAGTCTTACCTAATAAATAGTATGACAGAAGTAAATATTTTATTAATT
>NC_042496.1:42214749-42217924 GCF_005508785.2 Acyrthosiphon pisum
CTCCGGTCACCATTGATGCAAACAAAAACAAAACGTTAACGTATAACAATTGCAACCCGGTAGACTTTCCTTAGCATATACGCTAGTTTTTCCTTAGCGTACGAATGATTATGAATCATGATGTATAAAATCTTATTTTATTTACATCCGCTGCAGAAAACAAATACGATATTATAATATCGACGACGCGTCGACATCAGTCATCAGCGCTCGACGAAGTGGGTACATAACGTTATGTCATAGCTAGTTCGGGCGATTACGTGCGTTTTGTATACTGACCATGCTGTTCTGCACGCAATGCGTTGCCTGCGGCGAAATACATACTATTTTGTTTTTCCACGCATGCGTGCAAACCAGCTAGGACATACCGTAAAAAGAGTGGTACTAGGTAGAAGTGGGGGCGTTTAACGCTAAGCTAAGCGTTAAACGGCTCCGGAGTCGCATACTATAATACCTTTAGTATTCACTTCAAAAACTATAATAATATACTAAACGTAACCGTACCTTCAATAATTGAATACTAAAGGTATTATGGATGAATTAAAAAACGACATCTTCTTATCACAAGCAGCGTAGTTTTGCGCTGAATTAAAAAATGACAATTTATAGTTGCTGACGAAGCGTTACAGCAGCGCTGAATAATCGAAGGCACGGTAACGTACGACGAAGTGCTGTCACTCTTGTAAACAGATGTTCCGCAGAACGACACTTTCGGCTCTTTTATACCTAGAAAAAATAATCGATAACAATTTTATATTGGTTAGTATGTATAAGCTCAAACTCAGAATCCGAATTTCCGATTTCAACGCACACACTCCAGAACCGGACATACACGCCCGGGGCGTCGTCTGCGATCCTCGGATGGCCTACCTGGCTGGCTGTGTCGTACGATCGACTTGAATCGCCTGACTTACGACTAGACACTCTTCCAAGTTCAAAAATTACCGATTAACCAGTGCTACCAACACGACAAACAACAATACCCGACGACCTAACGTTCCCGCCGCAGGCCAGATCAAAAAACCCAGCCCGAGGCGAAACGACAAAGATGCACCACCGCCCACACAGTCTTTCCACCGTAGGCGGGATGACAAACGCCCGAATCTAGTTATAATATAAAACGGGTAAAACATATCGGCTGCAGATTTCAACACTAAATGTGTTAATATAATATGTGCATTTTGTAAGCGTGATCGTACCGGAATGTTGACTACGTCAACAAAATAAATTGAAATATATCGAAAAACACAGTCTGCAGTTTACTTAAATATTGTTAGAGAAACAACAACTATCGTGTATGTATGATTCATGAATATTATATAAAATGCATTTAACTGTAAAACACGGTGTATACCTGTACTAAAATATGGTTAGCGACGTTAGCGTTGTAGTTTAATTTATTATTAATTATTATGTAGGTATCCTACACAATATGTTTAGGTATTAGCACCCGAGTTGATGCGACACAATTAAGGGTGTCGGTGCCGGTGCGTTTTTTGGTACAAAAACATGTCTTACAGGAAAAACTCTCATGACCTGTAGAATTGTTAGATTTCGTTAATTTTTTTTTTTTATCTTAAAGTAGAGAACATTTTGTAGGTCGGATCAAACTATCAAAGCCCGATTTTGAAAACTATAATTATAGAAACTGGAATATGCATTTGAAAAATGCATAATATTTGTCCTTTTTCAAACGTATTTTTCTACTACTATTCAAAGTAAAATAAAAAATCGAGCTTTATTCCGACCTGTAGAAACTTCTCATCTTTCAGATAAAAAAAAAAATTAACGAAATCCGACAATTCTACAGGGAGTGAGAGTTTTTCCCGTGAAGTCATTTTCGTTGATATAATACACCGTATCGACCCCGTCTAAATAGTCTAAATAAGTATCGAGCTGTAGATTAGTGGAAAAGTATTAAGATTAAGACAATAACTAAAATATAAAACATATTATTCAAATAGCATAGACATTTCGAAAATTGGAAATACTGGCACCAAAACCCTTAAACAGGCAATTAGTAGTACAAACATGCTATAAGGTCAGTGTGATGAAAGTCCGTGGAAATGATACGATTCGACCAGAATACCTACCAAATTCTGTTATGACACTCCAATACCAGCATAGTACCAGGTACATGGTACAGTCCATAAGATTTTACTATATACGACGACGATTGTGTACCTACGCTTGTGTGTAAGCATTTAGTTATCGTTGACGTAAAAGATAAAAACGTAATGTTAGTGTCCATTGAGATAATATTTTTATGAATTTTTTTGAAACCCCTGCTAGTCTCGAATTTTGTTCTCCATTTTCTCGGCCTATAAGATTCTAGGTCTATCGGTTAGCGGCGTCCAGTGACGAAAATTTTTGTACGATTGGCGTTAAAAACCGTTCACGAGGAAAGCGTGGTGGAACGATAACGACGATAATGGTGTATTATGCTTAATGAAAAATATCATCGTTAATATGTCTATACGTTTTGTGTAATTTGCGGCAACCGTATACGGTGCTAACACGCAGTGGCGTATTTAGGAATTTTGATAGAGGGGGGATGAAATATTTAATAATAGGTAAACTCAATAAATAATAATATAAACTACATTTTTAAAATCCCCTAACTTGTTGAGATTGGTGTGGATCAAGGTGAAATAAGAATTAACACAAATTGTTTAGTACCTTATAGCGTTTATTATAAATTCATATTAACGAAAATCCCGTGTTTAATACGATAAACAAAAAAAAATTGCTTTATAATACAAACAAAATCCCGTTTTCTATTTTTTTGGATGCTCAGTTCATCGATAACCTTATATGGCATGATTATTGTATTGATCGGTGACGTGCAAATAAAGCCAACACATTAAGGGACCTTATTACAATATAGTTAAACTAATGTTAAACCGCGGAATTCGACTGGTAAAATCAGTCGGTTAAGTGTAACCGAGGCAGGGACTGGAACTTTGATGATTTTTACGGTTCCAGTTCCTATTCGGTTCCTAGTAAAACTAAAATGTTGGTTTCGATTCCCAGAAAACCTAACATTTAGGTTTCGGTTTCTTTTCGGTTCTTAAAAATGAAAAAATTGTTACCTGATTTGGTTTTTTACTTATGTAAAAAAATGTGTCAAGTAAAAGTATCGGTTCCGGTAAGGTTCTGGCTTTTAAATTAATTT
>NC_042496.1:42218556-42219959 GCF_005508785.2 Acyrthosiphon pisum
TTTACCAAAAAAAAAGGTCAAGAGGGGGATCTATCCCCCCATATCCCCCCCCGTAAATACGTCACTGCTAACACGTGATTATCGACATAGGTGTCGGAACGATTGTTCGACTGTTCGTTTTTCTCGGAACGCAATAAAACTTTATTCGATTATTGTTAGTATTGGTTTCGAGAACGATATGAGACATGAACATCGATGGGTAATGAACTAATGCGTAATTCAATTTTAAGCTGAGTGATTAACTTTTTGTTATGTTTTTACCACCACAGCACTTGGTGTTATTTTTTTGTATAGTTAACTGATAATTTATAATATAAATTGTCAGCTGTATGCTTGTATACATATAGGCGCAAATAGCGAGGGGCTGAGGGGGACATTATAATCTTCAGCCACCTTCAAATCTCAAACACTATTTGCGCCCATGGTTATAATAATATATCCACCGTTGGAATGACTCGATCGTATTTCCATAAAATTCTAATGAGATTATTTTTATTCGTTCATCAGTTACCACACGGGCTAAAGGCCAATAACTAGCGTTCGTTAAAATTTAAACGTTTTCTAACTTCCTGTGCATTCTGATCGCCAGAAATTACAGATAATAATTAATTGCGTAATTTATTGGTCGGTAATTTATACGATAACAATAAGGTCATAGCTTGCATGCATCAACGCAGTACATAATATACATTACCTACACAGACACTGTGTGTGCAAACAGCGGTGTAATAGCTATTAAATGCTCATTTAAACACAAAGTGGTCTGCCCGCGCGCTCTGTAAAATAATATACAACCAGACCGCTGCCCGCCACGATCAGTGTACCCGTCACCATGGCAGCCCGCTCTCTGTATGACTGAGTCGTGTCCGAAGTAAGTGCGGCGAGTGAGTGCGATTTCTATTCTGACCAGCATGATGTCCGATGCGGCGAAATATAATATAAGCTGTTTTGTTTATTGACGCATCGGACTCATTTACTTTGGACACGACGTAATATTAATAATATGAAGTGTAAACCAATACTAATAATTACAAATTTCAAATTCCAATTACTCTTAATCTCTCGCTTTGATTCAATATACAATATTTTACAATAATATTATATTATGTGATATTAGGAAAGTAAATAATCATATTATAATATTATATTTTATAAATATCTGAAAAAAGTACAATGGTTTTCGACAACCGTGTGTCTGTTGTCCGCACACTATAATAATTAACTTTACGCCTATCCAATACAATAAAACAGTAGGTATTTAAAATGTACCTACTTGAGTGCTTTTTGATGGACAGTATTTAAAATACCTACATATTTAATACTTGATAAACTAGTTGAATTCCAATACTCATTAACTTAGTATTATAGACCGTGTGGTGTTTTTTAAATATTAAATAACAATA
>NC_042496.1:42220059-42220980 GCF_005508785.2 Acyrthosiphon pisum
ATTATTTTGTGCCAACGCATATAATGGATATAGCCTATAGGTGTAAACTAAGCGATAACTTTAATAAGGTAACTTTATTTTTTTAACTTACTGTGTACTGATCTAAAATATTCATGAGCACTCAATTTTTTTTCATCTAAAAATTATATAACCATCTCATATATTTGGTACCTACAGTACAGTATTCAAATTTGATTACTATTAACTATATATAACTATAATAGTTTACAGTATTTATAGTATTTACAATTTGTTATGATATAATTTTATACAGTATAATATCTACAAAACGTTAACAATTTACAAGTACAAATGTCTTATCATGATGTATAATGTATATATATATTATATAATATATATTTATTTATAAATCTTACAGAATGAATTAATTTTTTTTTCCAAATAGTTCTCATAATCTAGCTCATTTAATTCTGCAAGTTCTAGAAAATTAAAAAAAAAACAGCTGAATTGCAATTTAATTCGTTAGTTAATTTATTATTTCAAAATATTGTATTTTGAAAGAATTTAGAGATTATTATTATTAATGTCTATTAATAATAAATTTATCGACCATATTATAATATAATATAATTTATTATAGTAGCGTATATATGAAAAAAAACGATATCAGTAAAATAAGCATGTTACGTGATAAAACCGTGTGGTCAGGCCTACGTCAAAAGCGACGAAACTATTGTTTTCTCGTTGACAGTCATTGAGTATCAAGTTCATATTAGTCACAACAGCTACTGGCTAGAGGTCTTTTCCCACTTTGCAACGATTTAAATTTTAAAACTTACCGTTGAAATCTACTGGTCAAGTGAGCAGTACCGCAACTACCGGGTGTGCAAGCTGTGCATTGCACATCGGCCCCCGGGCCCCCATTCCGATATAGGCCCCAAATCGATGTGTTAAAATTTA
>NC_042496.1:42221030-42222067 GCF_005508785.2 Acyrthosiphon pisum
TAGCACCAGCGCTATACGGAAGTCACACAAACACATAAACAGCCATCCAGTGACCGCGGTTCAACATAGCTACAACCGCTTCACCAGTAATGACCAACGACTTGTATAAATAGTGCCGGTGTAACAGGCAAACTATACCCCTGGTATAATATTTCTAGGAAATCTAAACCTCCCAAAATTTTATACCCGGGGGGTAGAAATATTCTAGGAATTTTATAGCCCCAGTATAATAAGGTATTTGCATTGAGTTAATTTACTTTATTTCGACATCAATGAATCCAAATTCTTACCATCGTTATAACCTGTGAATGGTCATGGAAAAAATGTAATGATTTTTATTAGAAAATATTAACCTTAGATAATAAAAAGCTATACTCTGTCCAGCAAGAGAATACGGAGTGCAAAACTGGTTCTCCCACGCAACACTCTGACATAGGGAACCGGTTTTGATAGAAATGTGATGCGGGGAGGTTGAGCAGAATCGTCGCGTTCTCTCGTTAGACAAAGAATAGGTTAATAATTTATTTTTATTTTTCATTTTTAGGTATTTAAATACCTAATTAATATTTGCAAGATGTTTGTAAAAGAAATAATCGAATAATAATAATAATCTAATATATAAAATTCTCGTGTCACAGTTTTCGTTGCCATACTCCTCCGAAATGGCTTGACAGATTTTGATGAAATTTTTTGTGCATATTCAGTAGGTATGAGAATCGGCTAACATCTATTTTTCATACCCCTAAGTGATAAGGGTTGTCCAGAAAAAAATAAAAGAAGTGCTCAAACAGGGATTTTGATAATTTACGGTAGAAATATTTGTTTATAAATGGTTGCTATTGGTTATATATATAAAAAAAAATAATATTATTATAAAAATAATAATAGTGTATTATATATTGGTTAATCTGGCATGTTTGTTGATTAATATTATTATTTGTATCAATATATATGCCTGAGAATCGGCTATTATCTAAGTTTGTATGCTGTGCTATAAGTAATTCCGAAGTTACGGCCTCTTAAGTGCACAATATTAA
>NC_042496.1:42222117-42223787 GCF_005508785.2 Acyrthosiphon pisum
CCCCCCGAAATTTTGTTTGAAATAATATTGTACCTACATTGGCTACATTTTAATATAACAATGTATTAGTATTATTGTAAACCATAGGTTAATGTATTCATCAATATTATTATCATTATATCAAAATGTGTTGTAAACAAAACATTCCATTTTTGGTTCGAATATTATTAAAATTTACTAACAAAAATACAAGACTATATTAGGACTGTTGAAAGCTGGTAGTTTTTCGTGCAATTAGGTCAATAAGCGGAAAAAATGTACTTCCAAAAATCCAATTTTAATTTCGAAAAAAACATAACAATTTCTATGCTTTTTGTGTGTTTTGTTGAAAGTGATTTTTTTTTTTTTAGTAATTCAAAAATAAAAGGGAATTTTGAAAAAAAAAAAAGAAAATTACTCTGGTACTATAATACTAATTAATCAATACTGCAGATCATAGATCCATTTCCTAGATAATCTAGAAAAGAGATTAAGGAATTCAAATATATGTTTTCAAAATTAAAATAGCCAAAAGGGCTTTTGGTACTGGGAGAATTTGTCTTCCACTACTTGGGAATTATGTGGCACATGTAAGTTGAACATTTTTTTATCATAAAATATAATGACGTGACTGCGCGTATGTACTTTACTGGGGTTCAAGAATCTTAGCCGTCGTGTATCTTAAATTACATAAAGCGTTCGGGAAACTTTCACACACTAATGATCAGTCACTACACACATAGATATAGTACTAACGATGGATGTACAATATTTTCTAAATCCGACCCCTTCAAAATGGTTCACTTCGACAGCCTTAACTTTTAATTTTTATCAAACATATAATATAATATAAAACAAGCTAAAAAAAATGTTGGGGGGACACGTGCCCCCAGTGCCCACCCCCTGGCTACGGCACTGGTACACTGTATACCCTTTTATTTTTACTTTACTAGTATTTACTAATTTAAACTATACTCATGTCAAATTAATAATTTAACAAATATATTATTTTATAGGTATCATATAGCAATTTAATAATATAAGTTATATAACATTAAAACATAACAATTGTCAGTTTATAATTTAAAATGATTAATTTTTTAAAAACAATTATAATTGCAACTCGCATATATATACCTATTATAATATATAATAATATAATATAATATATTATAATATATAATTTACAACTTAATAAAATATATGAATATACACAAAATTATGTTATCAAGAAAAAGAACAGAAATGTTTGTGTTTTATATTGGATTATTTTTAATTTATACCAACATAGTAATATGTATGTATAAACGAAAAATTTCAAAATGTCTTAACTTGATGGATTTTTTTAAAATCAACTGAGAATAGCTATGTTATTTCAACTGTAAATTAAACTAGTTAAGTTCATAAGTTGATCAGAAAATAAACTAACTAGTTAAGTTAAAAAGTTAAAAAAAAAATTAACTTTTTAATAGTTAAGTACTTATAATCAACCAATGACTGATGTTTTATTATGTTCTAGAACTTGGATTAGGTATGAAAATATTTATGAATGTATGATAAAACCATCATTTATTTTTGATGATCATATCACAATATCCATTAGGTAACCCATTATACATTAACAACAAACCGTGGTACTATCGAAGATATATAATAGTATACTTTAGAAGTTTCAAGTACCCAAAAATAAT
>NC_042496.1:42239723-42240136 GCF_005508785.2 Acyrthosiphon pisum
GCTTATAGAAGGTAGAGACAGACGATACCTATTATAATTATATTGTCAAGTGTATTAATTGTTTGTTTGCAAATAAATAAAATAATAAATAAAATAAAATAATCATAACAAATTAGTTTTTTTTATTTATACTTCTATATTATAAATTAAACCAAACATCAATGTATTATTTTTAATTAAAATTTTTATATTGAATATATATATATTTTTGAGACGCAATTAGATTATAAAAAAAGGTATACCGGGACGCAAATAAACTAAACCTTTTTTTGCAGGACGCAACTCACCTACCTACTGATAATACCTAATTTCGGATGCAAGTAGTATGCTCCCAGGTGGACCACTTTTGGTCCTATACAGTAATTTGACTTTCATTTAAGTGTGCAAAATTAAAGACCAGTTTAAAATGTCTT
>NC_042496.1:42240236-42242444 GCF_005508785.2 Acyrthosiphon pisum
TGAAATGGTTTATATTTTGCATGATAAAATTCTCAAGCAGATCAAGTATCTGTTCGTATGCGTCACGCATAAACGTCCTTTGCTCGCTACACTATTTGCATACGTGATTGATTTATTACGATATAAACAAATGTCATATAGGTACTTATATTATAGATCGGGGGTCACCTGCAAATGGCGGCTCACGGACTAATTATATCCGGTCCGCAAACAAGAAAAAAGTAACAACCAGTTTCTCAGTTGGATAATAAATAGGTACCATACAGGCATATACATTATACACATAGGCAGCGTACGCTAAGGAAAAACTAGCTTATATGCTAAGGAAAGTCTATTGGTTGCATATGCAATTTGACAGTTTCGCAAAATGAGGTCAGTATTCAATGTATTACATATGAAATGCTCTAACATGAATGCGGAATCCTTGGACTTTATGAAATCAAAAGGGATGGCATTTAATTGTGAAGACTGCTCAAAAAAGCTTAAACAAGACAGATGAGAAAGTACACTCATCAAAAGTATATCACAAACAAAAGGTGACGCAAATATCTATATAAACAGTGATTTAGACACCAGAACTATAACCACTAGATTAGACAAACTTATTAAAAACCAGAAAACTACTAATGATAGTCTCGTAACCTTAAGTAGCCGGATATTAGAACTTGAAAAACTTTAAAAGAAAAAGACGGTATAATACAAAATCTAGAAATAAAAATCAACATATTAGAACAAAACGAAAGAGCGTGTCTAGTAGAAATAAGTGGTGTAAAAAAGGAAAATAATGAAAATGTTGAAACAATAGTTTATGATATCGCAGGGATTATAGACATTGATATCAATCTTTTTGATATTGAAAATGTATACCGAAAATTATCAAATCGTAATTTGGAAGCACCTCAAATAGTCGTAGAATTTTCTTCAAAAAAAAAAAGAGAAGAATTCATTAGGAAACGGGGAAAACTGAATTCAAAGGATCAAGAATATATATTAATGAAAGCTTAAAAGCTTACAACAAAAAACTGCTTTGGGAGACTAGATCAAAAGCAAAAGAACTTGGATATTCTTATTCGTATACACTAGTATTCAACAAAATCCATTACTTTTCAAAATTCAGTACACAATTATAACATTACCATTATTTTGATAAAAATAAAAACTATAGTACAAAGACAAGCCAATTTAAGATGGATAATACGTATTTTTCGAACTAATAATAGCTGACAATATACTTGGTAATAATTTTTCCAACGACTATAATCAAATAATTACTTATAATGGTACATGGGAAGACATGAAAACGATATTAAATAGGGATCATGCATTAAATATTATACACCTTAATATAAGAAGCGCTAATAAAAATTTTGACGAATTTTGCATAATGTTGGATAATCAAACAATTATTTTTGATATAATTATTTTAGAAGCTTGGCTAGGCTTACATAATCTAAATGACAATCAATTTCAAATTCCAAACTACATTAATCAAAATGATGGAATAATTGCTTTTATAAATAATTCTATCATAAATACACAAGTAACTGATTTAAACACTAATTTTATGTCTAGTCTAGAAATAAATTGCAAAAGGGGAAATTCAAACTTCAGTTTATGGTATTTACAGACCTCCCCAAATTAATATTAATTCCTTCTTAGATGAATTCGAACAAACTATTCTACATAGAGCCAGAGCCAATAAAAGTAATTTCACTGTAATAAAAGGTGACTTAAATATAGATATAATCAATAATAGTACAGATAGTGATAACTATCTTAATTTAATAAATGAATACGGTTTTATTAGTCTCGTTAACTGTATAACTATAACTAAAGAAATAGGAGGATCCTGTTTAAATCATGTATTCTTAAAATCTGATACATCAACAAATGTTAAAACTTTTGTTGCCCATATTTCTTTATTTAACTGATCATTACTCAATAGTTACCAGTATAAGCAACCTTGTTTTCAACAGAAACAACCCACCAAACCCAAAAATCATAAAACAAGTTGATTACTCAAAACTATCAAGTTTATTAAAGAACTACGATTGGTCATCAGTAGTGAACGACTCGAATCTAAATTCTAAATAACCCAACACCCGTATATACAAAACCCATTGAAAAAATTAACACCCAAAAACACCCGAAATAACCCGAAACCCGAATTTCCATTTGGGTTTACCGGAAACCCGAATTATTGAAAAT
>NC_042496.1:42242911-42249261 GCF_005508785.2 Acyrthosiphon pisum
TTACCTTAAATATAAAATCAGTTTACTGTATCAAATTTGCATTGAAAATCTCAAGTTAATTGATATACAACATGGGTTTTTATTTTAACACCCGAATTAACCCATAATTAACCCGAATAAATTTTCATTTAACCGTAACCAGAAGTGTATTAACCCGTAAACACGTGAATTCAATAACCCGAAATTTCTTTCAACACCCGAAACCCGAAAAAATGATTCCGGTGCAAAGCCCTGATTTATACCATTGTATTTGGCTGTCGTGTAGAATTTCAGAAGCGGACGGCAAGCTGGGAGAAACAGTACACCTGCATAACCGGCACGTGTACTGTTTCAAAAAGCACAAGAAATAATTGCCGGTACTGCCGGTGGAAGAAATGTGTCGAAATGGGGATGTACAACAAAAATAACATACAGGTGACAAACGCTCGTTTTTCAAAAATTATAACTTTAAAATGCCCGAAACCTATTTAAAACGCGAACTCTGAAACGCGAGTAAAGTATAGTAAATACAATATTTGGCTGTCATGTAGAATTTCAGAAGCGGACGGCAAGCCGGGAGAAACAGTACACCTGCATAACCAGCACGTGTACTGTATCAAAAACTTCAAGAAATGATTGCAGGTTCTGCAGGTGGCAGAAGTGTGTGAAGGTGGGGATGTATAAGAAAAAAAACATATTCAAATCAGTTTTTAAAAAACATGGACACTTCATAGAGCTGTTTTTGAACACTTCCAACGAAGAAAATTAGAGCATTCTTTGTGGAAATTGTACAAAAATCCCTTATGCGCAACCTGGGGGTATTTTTTGTTTAAATTAATTAGCTCCAACTCCATTTTTTAATTTTAAACTTATAAACAGCGAAAAAATATAAAATTTAAAAACAAACGTATAAACGATACAATACAACACGATAATATACGATGTCACCCAAACGACTGGTAACAGTCTATCATTACTTATATTATCATGGTTGTGTCTGATGTTCGGAAATGGGAATTTTCTAATGTACCAATTAATATAGGATCAAAATTTACGGCTTATGATAGTTATTATGGTAGATAACAAATATATTGTATACCTACCTATACATTACACACTAAAATAAGTACAAAGTACAACTGTAAACTGTAGACTGCAGTATAAGAATAAGTAATTTGGTAAATTTTTCACTAAACTTTTTTTCCTAGTGTGGGACTCTTTTTACCGGGACTTTTTATCGATTACCGGTTAGGTTAGTTTATTATTATCATCAACATTGAACATTGTTCAAAAATGACTGACCATTGACCACCATCATATGTGTTGGACTTCAATATCATTGTAATTATGACAGTTATTCATCCAGCAAGCAAATTATATTACATACTCAAGAAATCCTAATAAAAACCTTACGGACAATTCTAGAGAACATAAAACCTTATGCAAACTAATGCATCGTATGCCAAGCCATTTTAATGAAAACTGTTTATACATTATTGTTTAACGGTGATAATGTTGTATAATACACAATTTGCCTGAACTTGAAGAGAATGTTTTTCAAAAAAATCTCATGAAAATTATGAAGAATACCAACTTCCTAGATGATAAAGTGCTATGATAAAATAAAATTAGTTTTGTAATTATTAAACAAAGAGTGATAACAAATATAGTATACTCATGTCAAAAAAAAAATTACCTTCAAAATGTAAGTAGGTATTAAGTAATTTATTAATACTATTAAATAATCTATTACAATATACATAATATTATTAATAATAATCAAATTGTATTTTAATGTCATAGGTAGTTTCATAAAATAAGGTCCAATTAATTGATTTTTAAAGTACTGTACATACATTGGGGGCTATTTATTTGGTCCATTCCAGTAATAATAGTTATGTTTCATCAGTAAATAATATTATTTTCATCAACTATTTTGTACTTGAGAATTGGATTTTTAGAAAACAATAGTAAAATACCTTGTTGTTAACTGTAAGCTTACCTATCTAACTTGGAACCTAGTACATTATACATTTTAATATTAATAAGTCGTAATACCATTTCAGAACTTTGATCGTAGTATAAGACTAAGAATACAGAATATGATTGATAACTAATAAATACATTTTTATTGAGTTATTGTGTTCAATCATCATATGTATGGAAATTATATATGTAAACATTTATGTATTCTATACTCACAATTAATTATTTTGGTCCAAATGAATTCCCATTACACTTAGCACAGATAATACCAAAATCAACATTCTAAAATGTAAGTTAATGAATTTAAATACTATATATTTATTTTTAATATTTAATAATAATAGGTTTTAATTATTTTTCAGAATATCAATTTTAATATTTGGAACAACTATGAATGTATTGATGTAATTATTCAAATTCAAAAATCAATACCTATGTTGTCATCATTAATGTAAATAATGAAAAAAATAAAATATAATGAAGATTTCAATTTAATAGCAAAATAATATTTTTGTTACAATGTGAGTATTATTTATTTTAAATTAGTTTATACTCAACCCAATTGTATTATATTGTTATTGTTATTGAAGGATAATCTAAGCTAAGCGGTTGTCAACATTGGGAACGTTGGAATTGTTTTCAAGTTTGTTCTATAATCATTAATCAATAAGCATAGTTATACCTATCATACCCAGAGTAGGTATGCAAATGTATGTGTACACTGTTGTAGAAATTCTTTCTTTCACGGACTAATATAAAATGACTAAATATTGAAATAGGAGTATCTACCTACCTATAAATATGACGATTGATGGGAGTCTTTAAAATATAATAAATTTATAATCCTAATTTTAACTCTTACATGCAACTAATATTTAATAATAATAATAATAATCGATTTTCAAAGCTATGTTGATAACCGACGTGCGTGCTGAGATGGTGGTATAAGCAGCAGTATAAACAACTATCAACACAAATAAAAACACAATATTATCGCCTATTAACTGTTCATAAAATATCACTCGGGTACCTGGCATAATATTACGTAGTATTCAGTGTTTGGCAAATTCCTTAAAAAAAGGAATTCGTTCCGTTCCTTGTTCCTTAAAAAAAAAGAATTCGTTCCTTTGTCGTTCTTTTGGAAAATGAACGAGTTCCTTTTTTAGTTCCAAATAAAATAAAAATTCTTACTTAATCATTAATGTTTTTTTTTTCATATGCATACTTCTTTAGTTTTTAATTCTAATATAATATACAACTGGCACCCTGGCACCTGGCAACCCAAGGTCAACATTTCGACTTGAAAACCGATTGGTATGATGTGATCTTATAATTTCTTTATAATACGTTCTTTATAATCGTGGTAAGAGTATTATCTAGCGAACATCATAGGTTTTTATTTAGATTTTAATAATGAAGTAAGTTAAATTAAAATAAAATTAAAATAACTCAATAAACCCATCGTCGTCGATTCTCAGATTAGGAAATGCAAATGAGACATCATAAATAAAAATAATCTATTATATTGTTTATAATATCAAACGGTTTTGTATCCACTACTACTGCACACTGTGATAAATTGATAATTCGATACCCAGATTAAAGGTCGTATAACAGAAGCCCTTTTATTAGAACAGTCATGATGAATAGTTTTATTTGCGCGCCGACTGTGTGTACTGTTGAACCGTAAGGTACCTCTCGCAATCAAGGTAAGACAAGTCGGCTTTAATCCGTTAAGATTTTACTACCTATAATAATTGTTGATCAGATGGGCTTAAGTTTTTTTCATGTCGTTTTGATTTCTCTCTCCCCCGCCCTCCTCTCATCCTGGGTGGTTGGCTTTCGCGTGGACGACGCAACGTTTTGTCCAAAACAAAAGTCGAGAATATTTTCATATTTTCATATTGATTTTTTATTTATTGTCTAGATCTTGTAATACGGTGTTTGTGAAATACTGGTAAATGTTTACTTGGATCTAGCAAAAGCATTTGATACTATAGATCATAAAATATTACTAAAAAATGTTAACACACTTGGTATCAAGGGAACGGATCAGAATTTATTAAGTTAATACTTTAAAAATAGAAAACAACACGTTCGAATAAACAATGAATTAAGAGAAGAAACGTCAATAATATGTGGTGTACCTCAAGGGACAACTATATAGCCTACACTGTTTAATATACATACAAACCAAATTAATAACTTGAATACACACGGCAAACTAGTTTGCTACGCAGATGATACAATACTTTTTGTTGAAGGCCAATCCTGGGATGAAGTATTTGCTAGTGTTCAATCCCCGACATGAGTAAAATACAAAAATGGCTATGTGAAAATAATTTATTCCCAAACTTAGAAAAAACCTAGATATTACCACACTATATATTATTTACTATAATTCGAATCAACCAAATAAATCAAATCTATGTATACATGAGAATGACTGTTTAAATCAAAATATATGTGCATGCCAAACCTTTGTAAAAATAGTTAAAAACTGTAAATACTTAGGTATAGAAATGTGTCATAATCTTAAATGGAATGACTATATAAAATGTTTAACAAATAAATTAAGAAAAATTATGTATGCATTTAAAAATTTAACAGATATCTCAGAACTTAAGACAATTAGAGTAGTGTATCAAGCATTAATAGAATCCATAATTAGATATGGTATTTCTATATGGAGAGGTACGTATGATACAACTATAGATCCATTAAAAAAATTCAAAAACAAAATACTAAAAATTATCCTAAAAAAAGACTCAAGATACCACACAAAATATTTATACAATGACATGAATGTACTCCCAACATAAAAAATTATTTTATAAGGCGTCGGTAATTTACATAATTAAAAATAACCTTACTTTTAAAACTGAACACGGACACAATACTAGGCAAATATCTAATATCAAAGTACCAACTATGCACAAAAAATTAACACAATCCACATACTCGTATATTGGTCCAAAAATTTTCAATATACTACCAATAGAAATTAAACACAGCAACTCTTAAGATTCAAGATTCTCAAGATTCTTAAAAAAAAAACTTACACTTTAGCTATTACAAGAACAAAATATAGTCAGACTCATAACAAACGTATTATTTCATAATGATTTATACCATTGTATTTGGCTGTCGTGTAAAATTTCAAAAAAGAACAGCCAGAGAAGAAAAAACGCATGAGTGCATAACCGGCATGAAACAATGCACAATTAACAAACATACACGAACCGAATGCCAGTACTGTTGGTGGAAGAAATGTGTCGAAATGGGGATGTATAGCAGAAGAAACATCCAGGTGACAAACGCTCGTTTTTCGAATATTGAAACCTTAAAATGCCCGAAACCTATTTAATTTGTTTCAAATATTCAGTTCGTATATACCTCACGTCTTGATTTTCATCGAGGACGTTTGTTGTTCAAAGTGTTTTTTTTTTTAATATTATATATTGAGTACCTAATAAATTATTGAGAACATCATGGCTGGAAGAAAACCAGCCGTGGCACCATCCGTCACTATAGAGGCAGTTCTAAAATTTAAAGAAAAAATTATTTATATGGATGACGTCGGCAATGCTAGTAAGTACCTACAGTAAATTATAATGATTGTGTGTTATTAACATAATATTAAGATCCATATAATACAATAAAAAAGAAAAACGTTAGTTTAGTTTTGATATTTAGGTACCTCAGTGCATATTGCAGTACTAAGAATATTAGATAAAATAAATTGTGTCCCAATATTAAGTTTATACACTTGTATAACATTAAACCCAATTAGTCAACTTGCCCCACACGTCATCTTGCCCCGCTCTCCCCTACGTGCGTACAAATATACATCTAATAATAACCTTATTGTGAAATAATAATTTTAGTTTATTTGTTTATTTGCTTATAATATGTATATTAATAGTCCGTAATCACTAATCGTATTCAAACATTTGTATGATTTGCTATATTGATGTTATAACAAATCAGTTCCGAATAATATTTTGTTTTTAGGGACGTCTTGAATTTCTTGATATTGAACCGAATTACTTGAAGTTCTAAGTTTTTTTTGTATTAATATTATATAGGTATTGAGCAATAAATCATTGTAACCATGGCTGGAAGAAAACCAGCCGTGGCACCATCAATTACGGTAGATGCAATTTTAATGTTTAAAGACAGAATCATTGAAACAGATGACGTCGGTAATGCTAGTAAGTACCTACAGTAAATTATAATGATTGTGTGTTATTAACATAATATTAAGATCCATATAATACAATAAAAAAGAAAAAGAAAAGAAAAAGTTTGGATATTTACCTCAGTACATATTGCAGTACCTACTAAGAATATTAGAAAAAATAAATTGTGTCCCAATATTAAGT
>NC_042496.1:42249361-42271555 GCF_005508785.2 Acyrthosiphon pisum
TTATACACTTGTACCTATAACATTAAACTTAATTAAAAGGATAAATAAAGTAAATGTGAAATGTTCTAGTGAACTTAATAATTTTATAAAAGAAAATAAAGACATCTCTGAAGGTGTAGGTACTTTTCCAAGTGTAATGAAAATTAAATTATCTGAAGGCGTGTTATACCAGTAACAAACCCACCTCGAAGGGTAAATAAATATTTTGGGAATATAAAAAATGTAATAGTATACTTTGATGACATTTTGTGTGCAATTAATACCAAAAATGAAATGGATGAAACGGTTAAAGAAGTAATAAACAGAGCAAAACAATTTAATATTAAATTTAATCCTGACAAAATTCAATTTTGAGAAAATGAGGTTAAATATCTGGATTTAATATTTTCAAAAAATTTTATGAGGCCTGATAATGATCGAATAACTGTGATAAAAGAGTTAGCTATACCAAATAACAAGAAACATTTATATAGCATATTAGGTATAATAAATGATGTCAAAAAATTCATTCCAAATTTAGCAGAACTGAGTTCACCACTAAGAGAATTATTAAAAAATAGAATATTGTGGCGATGGACAAATAGGCATACAGAAATATTTAACAAAATTAAAACTTTAATTTCAGAGTCGTCAATGCTCAATAATTTTGATATTAAAAAGCAAATAGCATTACAATGTAATAGTTCCAAAGATGCATTGGGATGTTGTTTACTACAAGATTAGTAGTATATGGTGCACTTCAGCACACTGTCATTAAAATGCAATTTTTATGAAAAAATTATTTCATAGAAATAATTGAAATGCAAAAATAATAAAAATATTTTTCAAAAAATTGAAACGCAATAATAATTAAAATATTTTTTACAAAACTTATGATATTAATAATTAAAATTGAAACGCAATATTCCCCATAGTTAAAATTGAATTGCATTAATAATTAAAAAAAAAAAAAAAATTTATTAGTATAAATAATAGAGATGGAAGATATTAATTAACTTTTAAATATGTTCCAATATTAGAAGACTTAGCAAAAGTTGAAGGAGCAATGAATATGATACAATATCGTGTATAAGTATTAAACGATTTTGATGATGAAGATTATGAATTTAGGAAAAATTTTAGTTATTTTGAGGAAGTTCTTAAAGAATTATCAAATCATATAATGAGATATTGGAATGACCACTATTTAAAGTAGTTTGTAGTTACACATATTAATTTAATTTTTAATAAAATTGTTCTATTAAAAATATTCGATATTTAACATGTGCCCGAATGGGGTGAGCGTCATTAAAATTCAAAAATCTTTGGAAATGGTTTTATACTATCAGACTTTGAGGGGAACTGGAAGAATCTGAGGCATTTTCACAAATATTTAAACATAATGTACCTAGAAAATTACATGTTGATAAAGGTAAAGAATTTTATAATAAAGATTTAAAACAAATACTAAATAAATATAACATAACAATGTATAGTACAGGTACCGATAAAAAGGCGTCTATAATAGAACGTTTTAACATTTGGTGATGAGATAAAAAATGTACTTTATAAAAAAAAAGATGGATCTCCAAATTACCAAAGATTATTAAGACATATAATAATACATATCATAGAACAATAAAAATGCAACCTGCTGGTGTAAGTAAGAAAAACGAGAAAGATCTACTTTATACTGTTTATAATTATGATATTACTAA
Organism: Acyrthosiphon pisum; assembly: GCF_005508785.2. Classification (NCBI taxonomy): domain Eukaryota; kingdom Metazoa; phylum Arthropoda; class Insecta; order Hemiptera; family Aphididae; genus Acyrthosiphon; species Acyrthosiphon pisum. The sequence goes on from NC_042496.1 coordinate 42,251,059, forward strand.
TTCTGTGCCTAAATTTTAAATAAATGATAGTTAGATTATCATCAATAGTTGATGTATATAGAAATAAATTAAAAACAAATTGGTCTAAGGAAATATTTACAGTTGAAAAAGTTATTAAATCAAATATTGTTTATTATGAAATTCATAATATAGAAGGTACAGTTTATGAAGAAGAATTACTGTCATCATTATTATAAATGTTAAATTGAAAGTTATTAATAAATATTAAATTAAAATAACCTGATGTTCCCCTAAAATTAGGGGTATGTCAGGTTTTGTGTAAAAAAAAAAAAATCTTTAATAAATAGTATATTAGTATGTTGAGTGTGCTTCTTTAAGAATATGTTCATAGTTAGGTTGGCCGAGCGGTCTAAGGCACCAGATTTAAGCTCTATCTCCCCTTGGGAAACATGGGTTTGAATCCCACATCTGACAAATCATTTGATTATTAAAATATAAAGAGGGAAAGGGTTGGGAGATACGGTGTCTCCCAACTCATTAAATATTTTTTAACTGGAGATGTGGTGTGGTCTACTCCGATTAGACCACCCCTTTCTAGAATATATTCTGGTATCTGTATGGTATTGTATCATAATCTGGTAATATTATTCTTTTATCATAACCAAACGAGAATTTTGTAACTTTCTTATTAACTATACTTTTAGTAAGTGTATCACGTGTTATTTGTTATATTCTAGTTCTATATTACTATTTTTATTTTTTGTTCAATAAATTTTATCTTTGATTCACCGTTAATTTTTAACAAATTTTGATAATTCAAAGTAAATCCCTTTATAACCTTTGATGTTTATCTTGTTTGTTTTATAATAATAACTTTTAGGACCTGTAGATGCCCAATCTGTTATATGTACATTTTCACCTAATTCATCAGTCCATTCTCCCAACATTGTTCCTGTTTTAACATTATTAACACCATTATCTATATAAAAAATAGAATTGGTATCAAAATAAACTACAGCTCTACCTAATTTATCTAACATTTCATATAATCTTAATCTTGCACTAGATGTTGTAAATATAGCTATTAATATATTTGTATTATGAAAATTCTCAACGTAATAATCTTTATAATTGTAACACAATTGTATTATATTGTCGTTTAATAATTTTATATTGATATTTTCTAATCTATCATCTAATAATATTTTATAGAATTGTTGTGGGTCTGTAACAAAGTCAGTTTTTTTCATTTTTTGTCGTTGTCCAAATTTTCCCCATAAACTATTTAAACACAGCTTTGCTACATCTCTCCTACCTGAATCATCACCTATTTTATTTTTATCTAATAATATACCCAATTAATCAAAAATTATTTTTATATACTCTTTATTAGAACTATAATTATGTTTTGAACTTTCTAATTTTATTTTTATAAAATTATTAACATAGTCTTTAAATAAATCTGTTGATTTCTCTTCAAAATGGCAAACCTCATAAATTGTTGTTATAATATATCCTTTTTCGAAAGCTTTATTAACTTCATCTGTTGTCCATGTTCCTATAAACTGTCTTTCAGTTTTAAAATGATCACATCTTTGATTTTGGTCTACAGCCCATTTATAACACAAAGGAAATAATAACTTTTCCCTTTTTTCCATTTTTATTTTAACTAGAAGTACAGGATGATAAAGATTTCTTGGATGTAAAATTTTACATTTAATTAATCCAAACCAAATAACTTTTGGATTAAATATTTTTACAGGATGTCCTTCAGGATAATAATCATAATAATTCACAGTTGGATATAAACTAAGTATATCAATATAACGCATCTTTGTATTTTTTATTCTTAATTTTGTCGTGTTTGTTCTACCTCCAAAGAAAGCATCTCTAGGATTAATAGGGTCAGCTCTATCAGCTTTTTTCATTTTTTTGTCTGTAGTACTATTTATCCAATCACATTCCCATTGCTCAACAAAATTAAAACCGGCATTTTTTTTTATGTACTTCTTTCAATTGTTTTTTGATACAAGTCATCCATTGTTTCATGATTTATATTATTTATAGTATCTCAATCTTTATACAAAATAAAACAACCATGGTATTGATAAGTTGTTTTTGTTTTATTATCAAATCCATCTACTTTAGCTCCTACTATTATTTTTTCACCGCCATTTAATGCATGTGAGATATCGTCAGACTAATTCGTAGAAGTTCTATCTCCATATTGTCTATTTTTCAAGAGGGACAAAAAACGTGTTATTGATTCAAAAATAAGAATACTTAAAATAAATGTATTTTTTAAATGTATTTGATGGGTTTGTTAATATTATTTTTAACAAAAAACCCCAAAACATCAGTTACACTCTTGTAACAGGACTTAGAACTATTTCTTCATAAAAAAAAAAAAAATTGGATATAGGACTTTATGGTGTAATTTTTTACAATTTTATTAAAATATAATAATTAATACATAATTAATATTATTTAATTATTTAATAGTAAAATAAACTATTATTTTTGAGACAGCATGCTATTAAACGATGCGTTATCATACATTTTATTTGAAATAGTTATAAAAAAAAAAATGCATTTTTGGAGTTAGAACTTTTACGAATTAGTCTGACGATATGTTTATTATTAAAATTTTGTAACCACGTTATCAAATGTTTTGAATAACTGTCATTTTGTTCTTTATCTAAAACAGCTAAAGTCTCTTCTAACAAATATTTTGATCTTTAAAATTAAATAAATAATTTTCATTAATTTTTTCACTATTCCATTTTTCAAATTCTAGTTTATTCTCTGGTTTCATTGTTTCGACTCCATAATACTTTTTATCGGGTAATATACCAATATAATTTTGATTTTCTACTGTATTAAAGAAATGAGGAAAGTAACCTTTTTTCAGTTCTGTTATATAATATAAAGTGCAACACTGCAATTTATTAATTTTGTCCAGTGATAACGGGCACTTACTTTTTGTTAATATAGAAGTTTACTGTTCTAAAATAGAATATAAGAAATATGTCATAACCAAATGTGTGCTTTCTTAAAAAGTAATCCTTTTACATCCAGCAAAGTTGTACACTACACAACAAGTTCTTTGAGACCAAACGTTTTGGGAAAACTACTGAGAGTACCTTGAATAAAATTAGAACTATCTATTATTCTTATACTTAAATATTTAATTTCTAATAACATTAATTTTGTACCATTATAAATTTTAAATGGTTTCAGAGTGTTATCAATCAAGTATTTTATTATAAATTGTGAATCGTATCCTTTTGCGTAATGTGCTATAAATGTATAACCCCTATATTCCTCGGATATTACATGTTTATAAAATTCTTCATTTGTATCAAACATAATTTTATTTCCATAAAAATCATGAGCAATTATTTTATTTGCATTATGGGTTCCTGTTTCTTGTTGAGCTTCACAATCAAAAAACATATATTTTTCTGTATAAGAACAATATCTATTTGGATCTTTTGTACCTCCACATTTTGTACATCCTACTAAATATTTACCTCGAAATGCTGATCTACGTTGCATATAACATTGATGTTCATTTATTTTCACTTCTTCTAGACAATTTCTACATTTACTATAACCACAATTATGTTCCGTGTCTCAAAACAATATTCTATTACAAATTACAATCAATACATTTATATACATGAGTACCTACATACATATTCATGATTGTCTAAGCCAGCGGTGGGCAAACTTTTTTAATGGGGGGCCACATTGTTTAAGAAATTCTAGAGGAGGGCCACAATTATAGAAAAAATACATTATGTGTTAAAGCTTTGAATCATATAATATTATAAAAACATTACATGGACCCTCGGCGGGCCGGATTAAATTCTTTCGCGGGCCGGAGTTGGCCCGCGGGCCGTACTTTGCCCACCACTGGTCTAAACATTCTTGATTATAACAATATCTATTACATTTTTCACAATATATTTTATTTTTTGTACTACTTGAATGTTCAAATCTCTCATCATAATATGTACACAATTTACATACATTTTTATCTAAATTTTTACTTTCATTTTTATGACATATATTATGTTTACCTTTATTTTGATATGGTTTATCGCACTTTTTACAATAATAAGACAATCCGTAGAAACCTTTAGCTGATTTAATAACATCAAAATGATTACCATTTTTATACAAAGACATTTTAGTTTCTTTATTCTCGCCCTTATAAATTAAAGTATTTAAATTTTCAGCACAAATAACATCTATTTGAATATCTAGTGCAAGTTCCACATTCTTAATATCATTCAATGTAAATCCTTCTTCGTTATATTCTGTTAACATATTACATAATTCTAAAGCTAAATCTTTTTGAATTTTTCTTCCCATCTTCAATTGTTTAATTTTATTGGAATCTAATGCATGACCTAAAATATTATTTGTTTGAGTAGATAACGCAACAACAATAGCTCTCGGACAACATAAATTATCATCGTTGTTAATCTGAATAATGCTATTTTTCTTTATATTTTCTGATAAATTTATTATTTTAGTTCTGCTTGAACCTCTTGGTATTTTCACTAATAGATAAAATTAAAAATAATAGGTGAAAGAGGTTAAGATTAAAATTATTACCATATACTTTTAAATTAGAATAATATGTTCCTGGTACAAAATTATTCATTCCTGATCTGTTATCCAGAAATATAATCCAAAGGCATAATAATATTGATGATACTGATATGACTTAGGTAGTGCATACTGTGAACATAGATCCTGAGCTAGTTATAACAGATGAAAAACTAAAATTATATCAAAAAGAGACTCAGGATGATGAATTATTAAATAAAGTTGTCAGATAATATTACAATGAATGTTGGCCAGTAAATATAAATAAAAAAATAACTGGGTATGTAAATTTGTGAACTGATGTAAAAATTGGTTACAAAAGTTGGTCTGCTCATTGAAGTCTTATAATCATCAAACAAATGATATAGATCAAACAATTATACCTTGTAGACTTAATTAAAAAAATAAGGGTATACCAATTAATCAAGAAAGAGTAAAAAATTATAACTTTTTGAAATTAATGCTAAATAATATAAAAAAAAGTATAAAAAATAACAAATGTTATCTGAAATTTTGTGCTTTTGAATATTATGAAAATTCTGAGAATGTTAAATATAATCTAAATGAAATTCCAATTAATGAAAATATTTTCATTATTAATCAAGGAGATGTTGATTTTGGAAATGGAAATCCTTATATTTCTAAACTATTACACTCACCAACTTGGTTAGAACTTTGTCAAATAGCTAATGATCAAATTATTACAACAGGTGATTATAATCACTATTTTCTAAAGGATATTAAGATTGTTCAAGATTTAGGAAATATTAAAATGTGTGAATTTAGTATGGGATCTTAATATTATTTGACGCTCCCCAATAAGGTGAGCGTCAAAAATAGACATGACTTACATAAATTCATGTCTAATATATTATAATGTCTATATAATAAATGGATAGGAAAACAATTTAAATCATTGTTAAAAAAAATGTTAACAATAATAAAATGGATAACAAAACTTGTGATAAATGTAACTTAACAGTTACTTACAAAAATTGGTCTAGACATTTGAAATCTATTCGTCATCAAAACAATGATATAGATCAAACAATTATAACACAATTTAGAAGAACATACAGGGGTATAGCAACAACAAATATAAGAAAAATACAAGAGACAATACCCAAACCACATAGAGTTTTCAATTTTAGTGCAAAAATGATTGAAAAGAACAATACGATTCGACATATTTTAAAAATTGAAGAAACAGCATTTCAAAGTAAATTAATAACTTATATTATTAAAAATAACATGGGTAATAAAGAAATTATAAAAGCAATATAGGCTTTAAAAGATGTTTCTTCTCTTGGATTAGATGGAATTTCAGTAAAAATGCTCAAATTAAATATACATTCATTGATTAAACCATTATCACACATTTTCAATTTAGCTATAACAACATCTACTATTCCGGAATGCTTTAAAATTTCAGTAATAACAACAATACACAAAAAAAATGACAAATCTATCATTGAAAATTATCGCTCAATCTCACAAATATCAAATATTGCCAAATCTTTTGAAAAAATTATTAAAAAAGGATTAGTACATCACAACGATAAAAGAATATAAAAACTCACAAAAAACTTGGAAAGTGTTTAATATACAAAATCTTCATGAATTCACTAGTTTATATAATAAGATTGATGTTTTATTGTTAACAGATATTATAATAGAAAATTTTAGAGATATTTCTTTAAACAATTATAAATTAGATTCTATGTGTATTACACAACACCAGGATTTGCGTGGGATAGTAGGTATGTTAAGAATGACAAAAGTAAAATTAGATTTATTAACAGATGTCGATCAAATATTGATGTTTGAATCTGGAATCAGAGGTGGTTTATCTCAATGTAGTCAAAGATATTCATAAGCAATTAATAAATATATGGGGGATAAATTTTAAAAAAAGAAGGAATCAATATTTTTAGAATATTTAGATGCATATAATCTTTATGGTTGGGCAATGAGTAAATATTTACCTACTGGAGATTTCAAATGGGTTGATAATCTGAATAATTTTGATGTAATGAATATTTCTGATAAATCACGTAAAGGTTATATTTTAGAAGTCGATTTATCTTACCCTAAAGAACTTCATGATCTACATTCAGATTTCCCTTTAGCACCAGATGGATACTTTGATAACAAACAACTCCCAAAATTATTAACAACTTTGTATGATAAGAACAAATATATAATACATTTTAGAATATAGTATAAATAATTTATAAAGAATAGTACTTATAAATATTTACATGAAACTAATAAAAATAAACACACAAATTATAATTAATTGTTGCTTAAAATTACTTAAGAAATAAATATAAGTTTTCTTAAATAAATTAGAAAAAAAAAAGAAATTAATAATATATATAGTACCCGTGTAGTTTATAATAATACAAATATAAAGTTAAATTATAATATAAATAGATGTGTGTTTACATAATATAGTTTAGATTCTTTTTTTTGTCTCTTGATTTTTTTTGCATGGCCTATTTTGTTCCCGTTTATATTGTCTCATTCTCATATGAATATAGTAATGTAAGGAACTTGCTATAATACTGCTTTTGTGATCATTGCATGGACATTTTAAGTTAACATTTATAATAATGTCTGTGAGTGTTTTTTCGTAACAATCCGAGTAGATAACATTTTTTACAAACAATTTGTCACCATTCAAGAAAATACCATATAAATAAAGATTGCAATTCAATAAAAAAAACTTTTGTTTTCATACTCACAAGTTCTGTCACAGCTTAATTAGAAGTATCTAGGTTGGTTAAAAAGGAACTAAGGCAAGTCTCGCATTTTGTAGTCTTAAGTAGACGACGGCACAAATATCCTGATGGGTAATAAATTACAATTTTCACTAGTTCTGGTGATTTATAATTATTGACTATTACATCTTCTCCTTCCCAATCATCATGTTCTACAATTAAATCTGAACGATTTTTCAATTTTTGTAGGGCAGTACCTAACCTAACCAGTTATTCTGAGCTAAGACGGTTAGATTAGAATAAATTACAAAAATTATTAATTATATTATTTTAAATACAAACACTGCAATTGACACTAAAGTAGGTACAAAAATTAGTTAGGAAAAATTAGCAATGTCCTTATATGGTATAAAATCTCAGAAGTCAGAATCGTTTTTCGTATACAATTAAGTATATATTATATTAACATTGACTTTAAATATAACATTATCCATTACAGTGACTCATTTGTAACCTACTGCAGAACGGTATTCACTTGGCAATTTGTTTATATTAATTTTTTTAAGCCTTCTCTTCAGTATAATATACTATTTTTGTTTTGATTAGAAATCGTAGTGGCTACAAATAAAGTGTGGCATGATATAAGTGAACACTTGCATAATAAAATGTCGCCAAATGCAGTTCATACATTTGTGCAAGCAGGAAGACACGGGATACACGAAAAACTCGGCATTCAAACGAAAAAATCTATACCTAAGAGTAGTAAGTAATTTTAAATTTTAAATCATGAATAATTTATTGTTTTTGAAAATATTTTGTAATTATTTATAACCTCTAGTAATTGTTGTAATCTTTACTTACTGTAAAGTTTTGTCAAAAATAAAATAAATTGTTTGATTATATGCATTTCCTATTAAGTACATTGTAAACAGAGCAATGAATGTATGATTTTACAGTGTAGTGTGCTTTTTATATTATTTTTTTTTCGCCATAAGACACCAGACAATAGATAATTTTTTACTGATTGAAAGTTATATCATAGTTAGGTATATAGGTACTTAGATATATCCAGGATGAAAAAACCTACAAACAAAATATTCCAAACCAGGCCACGCATTGATGTTCTTAGATTTATATCGGGAAAACAAAGTTGACAGCGTGTATAGCCAATATAGGAGGTCGGAGTGGATCGGGCACACATTAACTTACTCTGACACAGGCCCACTCACTCACTACACAAAATATAATTATTTTTCCTAAGTATCAAGAAAATATTTATGAATTCATTATTTTAATAAAAAAAAAAAAAAATAATTTAGCTTAAATTAAAAAGATTAATTACATAGGTACATAATTTTGGAAACATTATTTTGATTAATTGATATAATATTGTGTTGTCTATAGTTTGTACATTTACATATTGAAATTTAATAAGACCTACCACAACAATGTGATATTTTTTTCTCAACAAGCATGCAATCTATAAAAGTCTTTTTAGATTCTGAGTGGAACGATGAATGTATTGATTTTACAATGATGTGTGTTTTTTTATTTTTTTTTTACTTTTGTGTCTGTCATCACGTTTTAGGACAGTAAAAGTGCTTGGATTTTCTTCAACAGTACCTTTTCTGATAGGAAAGTGAATCTAGTTGGTACTTTGGGGGGGTCAAAAGTAAAATTTTTCCAATAGTTTTCAAAAGCGCCGTGAAAAACAAAAGAAAAATTAAGGAAAAACGGGAATTTTTACGCAAAATCTGTTTTCGAGAAAATCGATTTTGGTTTTTGGTGTAACTTTAAAAAAAATGACCGTAGATATATGAAATTTTGACTGAATGTTTATCTTAGCATTTTCTATACACCATAACATTTTCAAAATATTTTGATTTATTTTGAGCTCTTTACGGACATTTTCATTTTCCATTTTTTTTAGTTTTTTTTCTAAAAATATCAATAAAATTTTATTTGTTGGATAAAAAAGCTTGAAAATTTAATAGAAGGCTCCTAGTATATTGTTTCAAAGAGCAAATGAAAAATATTAAAAATCGTTAGTCACAGTTTTTTTTTATAAGCATTTAAAGTTCAAAAAATGACAAAATATGGAAAAATCACGAAAATTTGCAAATTATTTCGAGTTAGAAATTCATAAAAATTTTTCTTTTTAAATCTAAGATATGAAAATGTAATACAAGATTCCTTATAAGATTATCTACCTTATCAAACAAAAAATATCTATAAGAAAGTCAAATTAAATTTTTATGAGCGTTTGAAATTCATATTTTTACAACATTTGATATTTGCTCGATTTCTCATGAGACGATTTTCTTATTTTGTTGTAATTAAAAAACGAATGACTGTAGAAACTTGAAAATTTCACTGAATCTTTATATTAGCATTTTATATATACGATAAAATTTTGAAAATAATTTGACTCTTTTTGAGCTGTTTACGGACATTGTAAGTTTTAAATTTTTTTAGTTTTTTTTTTTATAAATATCAATAAAGTTTTATCTGTTGGGCCAAAAAGTGTAAAAAATTAATACAAAGCTCCTGATACATTGTTACAGTAGCAGTTGAAAAATATTAAAATACATAGGCGCAATTTTTTTTTTATAAGCATTTGAAGTTAAAATGTTTACAAAATTTATCAAATTTAAAATTGAATAATTATTTGTAGTTAAAAATTTATAAAATGTCAACTTTTATATCTAAGGATTGAAAATTTAAAACAAGATTCCACGTAAATATTTAATTCTGTTGTCAAAAATTCTAAGAAATACATAAGCACAGTTTATTTTTATAGTCATTTTAAGTTCAAATTTGGACGAAATTACATATTAAAAAACCTGGAATAACTATTTTAGTTATTTTGTTGTGATTGTAATGATTGTATAATATTATTTGTGGGTACTTGAAACTTCTAAAGTATACTATTATATATCTATGATAGTACCACGGTTTGTTGTTGATGTATAAGGCGTTACCTGATTGATATTGTGATATGATTAATTTGGAATTTATTATTAATACCTATTATAGGTCAATTTTTTTTTAATACTATAGATAAGTATACCTATGTTAGGTATGTCTAATACCTAGACTGACAAACCGTCTCCACTCAGAATCGTTTTTCTTATCCAGTGATATTATATCATTGAATTCAAATTTAATACTATCCATTATACAGTGACCCACTTGTAACCTACTGTACAGCAGAGCGACATACACTTCCCCACCTTTTTTATAGCTGAATACATTAAGTAATTGGAAAAATTATTTTTCCTAGTACAACGAGTGTCGCACAAATTCACACTAATGACGCACTAATGATTGGAAAAAGAAAAATTTTAAAAATGTAATTTTTTCCTTGAGGGGGGGCTGGGGAAATGCCCCAAAAAGAAAAACGATTTTTCTGAGTACAACAGGTGTCGCACAAATTCTGGTTGTACAGTAGGTTACAAGTGGGTCACTGTATAATGGATGGTATTAAATTTGAATTCAATGATAAAATATCATTGTATAAGAAAAATGATTCAGAGCGGAGACTGAATCTAGGTATAAGATATATTATATACTTATATCTATGGTATTAAAAAAAAAATTGACCTATAATAAATTCCAAATTAATCATATCACAATATCCATTAGGTACTTATAACGCGTTATATATCAACAACAAATCGTGGTACTATCATAGATATATAATAGTATACTTTAGAAGTTTCAAGTACCCACAAATAATATTATACTATCACAACAAAATAACTAAAATAGTTATCCTAGGTTTTTAATATGTAATTTCATCCAAATTTGTACTTAAAATGACTATAAAAATAAACTGTGTAAATGTATTTTTTAGATTTTTTGGTAACAGAATTAATTACTTACGTGGAATCTTGTTTTAAATTTTCAATTCTTAGATACAAAAATTGAACATTTTATAAATTTTTAACTACAAAATAATTTTTCAAATTAAAATTTGATCTTAAATGCTTATAAAAAAAATTGTGCCTATGTATTTTTAATATTTTTCAACTGCTATTGTCACAATATATCAGGATCATTGAATTAAATTTTTACACTTTTTGGGGGTACTTGAAACTTCTAAAGTAATCTAACGCGTTATAAGTACCAAATGGATATTGTGATATGATTAATTTGGAATTTATTATAGATACCAATTATTGGTCAATTTTTTTTTTAATACCATAGATAAGTATATAATATATCTTATACCTAGACTGGCATACCGTCTCCGCTCAGAATCATTTTTCTTATACAGTGATATTATATCATTGAATTCAAATTTAATACTATCGTCTATCCGTTATACAGTGACCCACTTGTAACCTACTGTACAGCAGAGCGACATCCACTTACCAACCTTTTTTTAAACTGAGTTAAGTTAATATTTTTTTCTATATTAACTTTTAACTTATCAAGTCAAATTTATAACTTGTTAACTGTTAACTTTTAACTTATCGATCTTGTATCCTCTTAACTTAACTTAACTTGAGTTTAACTTGATTTTCATTAACTTGCCCACCTTTGCCATGGGCTATTTGATAATTTATGTTATGGTACAATAGAAAGGGTGAATTAGATCGTTTGACATACAATGCCGAATATGTACCTAATTGGAATTATTTTAAATGTTGCGTAGTAACTCGCTTACTACATTAGTCTTATACTACGATCAAAGTTCTGAAATGGTATTATGACTTATTAATATTAAAATGTATAAAGTACTAGGTTCCAAGTTAGATAGTTAAGTTTACAGTTAACAACAAGGTATTTTACTATTGTTTTCTAAAAATCCAATTCGCAAGTACAAAATAGTTGATGAAAATAATATTATTCACTGATGAAACATAACTATTATTACTGGAATGGACCAAATCAATAGCCCCCAATGTTCCTATGTACACTAATTTAATAATTAATTAATTGGACCATATTTTATGAAACTTCCTATGACATTAAAACACAATTTAATTATTATTAATAATATTATGTATATTGTATCAGATTATTTAATAGTATTTATACCTACTTACATTTTGAAGGTAATTTTTTTTTGACATTAGTATTACTATATTTGTTACCTATCACTCTTTGTTTAATAATTACCAAACCAATTTTATTTTATCATAGCACTTTATCATCTAGGAAGTTGGTATTCTTCATAATTTTCATGAGATTTTTTTGAAAAACATTCTCTTCAAGTTCAGGCAAATTGTGTATTATACAACATTATCACCGTTAAACAATAATGTATAAACACTTAACAGTTTTCATTAAAATGGCTTGGCATACGATGCATTAGGTTGCATAAGGTTTTATGTTCTCTCGAATTGTCCGTAAGGTTTTTTTTTAGGATTTCTTGAGTAGGTAATATAATTTACTTGCTGGATGAATAACTGTCATAATAACAGTGATATTGAAGTCAAACACAAATGGCGGTGGTTAATGGTCAGTCATTTTTGAACAATGTTCAATGTTGATGATAATAATAAACTAACCTAGCCGGTAATCGGAAAAAAAAGTCCCGAAAAATAAGTTTAGTGAAAAAATTACCGAAAATCTTATTCTTGTAGGTACTTGTACAGTTCTATAGTTGTGCTTTGTATTTTAGTGTGTAAGTGTAATGAATAAAATGCTTGTACATACCTATTATATATTTGTCATCTACCTATTATAGTAATAAATAATAGAAAAAAAAGTTTACCGGAAAATTTACCAAATTACTTATTCTCATACTGCAGTCTACAGTTTACAGTTGTACTTTGTACTTATTTTAGTGTGTAATGTATAGGTAGGTACAATATATTTGTTATCTACCATAATAACTATCATAAGCCGTATATTTTGATCCTATTTTTTTAATTAGTACATTAGAAAATTTAAATTTCCGAACATCAGACACAGCCATGATAATATAGGTAATGATAGACTTATAATACCAGTCTTTTGGGTGACATCGTATAGTATCGTATCGTATATTCGTATCGTATCGTTTATACGTTTGTTTTTAAATTTCATATTTTTTCGCTGTTTATAAGTTTAAAATTAAAAAATGGAGTTGGAGCTAATTAATTCTAACAAAAAATACCCTCAGGTTGTGCATAAGGGATTTTCGTACAATTTCCACGAAGAATGCTCTAATTTTCTTCGTTGAAGATGTTCAAAAAACAGCTCTAAGAATTATCTATTTTTTTTAAAAACTAATTTGAATATAACTAAGCCAACTTTGATTTCTATAAATAACGATCATGTGCATGAAGCAAATAAAAATTTTATTTCTGCGACTAAAAAAAAAATCTAGTGGTGGAAAAAGCTAGACTAACAAACGATTTACCTGCTCAAATTTTCGCGGAAGTGGTATCAAACGTTCCCACAAATATACTCGCTGAATTTCCAAAAGAAGAATATCTAAAAAGAACAATTAGAAACCACAGAACATGTAATGATCCACCTAAACCTACTTGTGGAAACGAAATAATTATTAAATAATATTGTAAATTTTTAATTTATTTTTATTTAAATTAAGTACCTACGTGTAATAATTATTTATACTAAAAATTATTCTAAACGTAGCTTAACGCCTTAACCTAGGTACTCTCCAGTTGATTATTTTATTAAATTTTACTAAATTTAATATTTTTCACATAATTTTAAGTCATTAAAAAATACATTATATTTTAGATTCTGAGTGAAACGATGGTAAATTTAATGTATTTTTCAATACAATTTTAACATATTTATACAATTATACTACAATTTTGATATATTTTCATTCATTTTTATCGGGACTTTTTTTCCGCGATTCACAAATACCAGATAACCGATAGTCGCTTTTGATGAAACCACAGATTAAAAGTTAGTTACAATTTATTTCATTTGTCAGAACTTCGTGGGACACCCTGTATATTATAATATATTCGACTTTTTAGGATTAGGACTTATCTACGGTGGACTTTTTTTCCTGGAAATTTTTTCCTAGGACTTTTTTACTTCGGGATTTTTTACCGCGATTCATTATTGTCACATACATAACCAGTGACACGGCAATAGCCTGTAGGCTTTCAGTTTTATTAAATCATAATTTTTTGTTTTTAGTGTTGAAAATAAAATATTAATATTTAAGCACTTTTCGCGATTCTTGGTGGGTGGGCCTCGGGTTTATGAAAAACCACCTAAATAAAATATTATTAATCAATACCCAATAATCCGTAAGTGGACGCTGAATATTATACGTTCTGAATAATCCATTTAACTCCGTTATGATTTATTATCGGAGCGAATTGACATATTATCAAATTTATGCATGAGTAAGAGTCATGATTATTAAGAACTTTTTAATCTTGTATATAATTTCAGGAGTGTTACCCTGGCACCCCAAGGTCAACATTTCGACTTGAAAACCGATTGGTATGATGTGATCTTATAATTTCTTTATAACACGTTCTTTATAATCGTGGTAAGAGTATTATCTAGCGAACATCATAGGTTTTTATTTAGATTTTAATAACGAAGTAAGTTAAATTAATATAAAATTAAAATAATTCAATAAACCCATCGTCGTCGATTCTCAGATTAAGAAATGCAAATGAGACATCATAAATAAAAATAATCTATTATATTGTTTATAATATCAAACGGTTTTGTATCCACTCCTACTGTACACTGTGATAAATTGATAATTCGATACCCAGATTAAAGGTCGTATAACAGAAGCCCTTTTATTAGAACAGTCATGCGATGTATAGTTTTATTTGCGCGCCGACTGTGTGCAGTACAACTGTGTACTTACTGTTCGTTACCTACCTATATTGACAACTCGCAATCAAGGTAAGACAAGTCGGCTTTAATCCGTTAAAATTTTACTACCTATAATAATTGTTAATCAGATGGGCTTAAGTTTTTTTCATGTCGTTTTGATTTCTCTCTCCCCCACCCCCCTCTCATCCTGGGTGGTTGGCTTTCGCGTGGACGACGCGACGTCTTGTCCAAAACGAAAGTCGAGAATATTTTCATATTTTCATATTGATTTTTTATTTATTGTTCAGATCTTGTAATACGGTGTTTGTGAAATACTGATAAATGTTCTAAAACCTCCAATAATTAAAATAATAATTCATTATCCCGTTTATTTTTAAAACGTTTTAAAGATCGGTTTTTACTCGGTCGATATCAATATTTCAATAATATAATAATATTTGCTTCTCAAACCATCTGCCCGATCTGGAAACGAGTTTTTACTCTATATCGTGGTACGTGGTAAAGAAGTTTTACAATAATGTAATAAGTTTAAGTACTCTGACATCAAAAATGTACCTACTTATAACTTATAAGTACCAATTAAAATATTGTATTGGGTTATTGCATTCCCTTTATCTCTATTTCAAACTTCAGTTGATTTACCTATTACATTATTAAAATTACCCTTTGACAAAATTTATCAAATTTGAAATGTAATAATTATTTTGTAGTTAATAGTTTATAAAATTTTTAACTTTTATAGCTAAGGATTGAAATTTTAAATCAAGATTCCACGTGAATAGCTTATATAAAAATTACTTTATTCACAATAATATCATCAAATATACTTGGTAATATCATAGACTGACTGACGTTTTCGCTCAGAATCGTTTTTCTTATACAGTAGAACTTCGATTAACCATCACTGTCGGGACCGGGGCTTTGACGGTTAATCGAATAGACGGTTAACGGAAATTTTGCAAAAAAAACGTGTAAATACATATACATACACACATTTATTATATATTTATATTTATATTATATATTTATCATATTTTACGTGTGTACTTAAAAAAAAAAAAAAATACTTACATTGTAACAAATTATAAACATACATACCACACATATTATAAAAAAAAATCTGTCATTTTAGTTAGTTTTTTTGATTATTTTGAAGATAATTATTTTTTTTTTCGGCGGTGACCGATGACGGATAACAGAGAGTGACGGTTAATCGAGTGACGGTTAATCGAAGTTCTACTGTACAATGATATTATATCATTGAATTCAAATTTAACACCATCCATTACAGTGACCCACTTGTAACCTACTGTACAGCAGAGCGACATCCATTTTAATTTCAAATGTGTATTTTCATTATTTTGAATTTTTTATGTTTACTGTACCAGATCTATAAAATTAGTGTTGTTTTTTTAAGTATATAAATGTTGTAATTGATACTAGTTTGTAAGAATAAATTCAAAATAATGATATTAAAACGTATGTTATTTAGTATGAATAATATCTGTTGGATATATATTAATTACCCCCCCCCCCCCTTGATAAATTTCTGGATCCACCCCTGTTATTTATATACATGCTCAAGTCTAATTAAAAAGCGTTTATAACTAGTCTGATTTATTATCACGATATAGATGATTGGTTCAATTTTACTGTCTCAGTACCTATATGATTGAAAGAATATATTAATTTGTATTAATATAAAATATTTCCATCTGTAGAATACTAGAATGACATTAGTATAGAGATTACCTGCAAATTTACAATTGTTATTGCATCTTATAACACATACAATGAAAAAGAGTTTCAATGACAAACATTTGTTGTATTGTGTTTTTATTTTAAATAACATTCTTTGTAATATTTTATGTTAATAATTAATTAGATGCATTAATTATGTTTCTAGAAAAAACAAACATGGATATTCAAAATCATAGTCATAATCAAGATCATAATCTTTATGCCTTGGTAAGTTAATATTTTATGTAGTTATATTTAAATAAGTGTTAATAATAGTTTATACACTTTTTTATTAGTTGTATAAGTAAATTAAAAAAATAATTACTTACTCGTATTATATTGCTAAGTAACAGAAATATAACTTAATTTGTGTTTTATTCAGGTGGTGTACTCATCATATTAATTATATATTATAGGGTTTTGTCCTAAAAATATCTAAATTTTTTTCCATATTCGACTGTCAGAAATATATTATTATCCATATAAATTATTGGTTATCTGTTCATTGCTACCCGAATAATAGCAAAATTGTTATAATATTTTATTGTGAAAATTTAAAAAGGTATTTGATAATAGAAGGGAAATTTTAAATTGTAAATAATTCAATAAAGGCATTCAATTCAGCTTAAGAAAAAAATATTCATTATAATTAATAAGCAATTATTGCATATTTATAATATATATATATAAATATATACTCGTATTTACCAGTAGGCAAATAGTAAATATATTTAGATATTTATAATCCGCCCTTAGGCTGGATCGGCGCCTATATTTAGCTATAGTTTTATAAAAACAGAATAGTAAAATGGTATAGGAAAAAAATACTGTTTTTCTAATATTTATTTCATAATGCCGGTTTTGTAATAAATAAATAAAAATATTATGCCTGTACCTAGGTATATGATTTTGATTTTTGATAGAGTGGATCTGAGTGTTAAGAATAATGATTAATATCTGTTTGTGACAATATCTGGATATCACTTATCAGTTATCTGAGTATTTATGATCTATAACTGACAACTGTATTCAACAGAGAATATTATATATTATTTAATGAATATTGTTGACACTGTTATAAGAAATACAATGAAAATGGCTTTCCTATATAGCTCTTATGATATTAATAATCTAAATAAAAATTGTTGAGTAGGTATTATAGTGCTGAAATATTTCATTTGAAACTAATCAAAATGCATATGCCTGGTGTTGAATCAAAAATCTTTTCATTAGTTTAGAAATTAATGTAGGTATAGGTACCCAAAATTATGATTTAGTGGTAAGTTTTTAAGTTGATTATTTTGTTGAGAGTTTTCATTTTGATTATTTTATTTCATTTTGGTCATGGTTTCAACTTTAAGTAGGTACCTATGTACAGTACCTATGCTATCTAACAGTCTTGTAAAGAATACTTTAATTTTGTACTCGGAATACATATTCAAATACTAAGAAGTATACGAATACTATTAGAATACTTTTTTCCATAACTAGTTTTTTTCAGTTTTTGAATGGTTGGTAATTAACATTTATTAATTAATAATTAAAAATACATCGTAAACATATAAGATATTTGTAAATTTTGACCATATATTATATGATACGGCCTATACGGGCCAATACGGGATACAACTCATTGGTGTTTATAAAAATAATCATATCATGGGCCAATAATATATTTCGTTCAAAGAATAAAATTAAGGGGGCTGCAACAGGAATAAACGTTCACATGAGGCAGATGATATTGGTATAGTAAGTGCACTTTAAAATAATTTTTCTATGATGTCAATAAAATTGTATTTGTTAGGTAAAAAAGCTTGAAATTTTAATACGGAAAGCGGAAAGCGTCAAAGCGATAATCAAAAATAATTAAATTCCGTAAAACAAAACATGATGATTAACAAAATAATATATTGTATATCATTGAACAAAACATAACGCAAAACGTAATTAATAGAATATCATTAAACGAAAAATAACGCAATCTTCATCAGGGGCGGACTGAGAGTATATCAGCCCAGGTGGAGATGAAATATACCGGCCCAAAAGTATTATAATAATAACAATATCTTTATTGTCATAGGCATAAAATATATTATGATGCTGTCGCGCTAACCCCCCCCCCCCCTAACAAAAAAAAAAAACATGGAAGTTTCCCAATTTTTTCTAACTTGAATATAGTAACCACACCTAAATAGTAATATTAATGTAATAAAATGTAATTAAAATTCGGAACATATTCATTTAACTAAGCGAGTGTAGGTTGAATTGAATTAAAAATATAAAACAATAAAACGTGGAAATATACAACCATTAAAGTATTGTACACGATTATTTGTTTAATACAGTGTAAGCCGTAAGGGTACTATTAGGCAGTACCTAGGCACTAGGCAGTAAGTATTAACGTAAGTCACTACCACAGTCACATAGAAGGAGTAACGACAGAACACAGAAGTAGGATAAAAAAGAGAGTTCTAAAACCTGGTCCTGCTGGTAGATCCCTATGCTGGCTTGCTGATTCTTGACCACCTTTGGGATGATTCCGGGCGGCGCGGCTGAGCCCACCTACCAGCCGCCGCCGTAACACGTTTGGCGCCGCCTGAGGAAAATAAGTTAAAAATTTTTTTCACCGGACCGGGTTTCGAACCCGTACAATTGTGCCACCCCGTCACATAGGTATTATACACTGTGCTTATATCTCACCCTATTTAAGTTGTAATCTAATGGTTTACCGAAATATGTTATCACAAATAATTTGTAATAAAATATCCCGCGTTAACGTAATTTTATACACTTTAAATATTATATTCCGAAAATTATTTGTAAAATATATACACGTTATATAAACGAAATAATAATTCCAGTATATATGTTAAAATAAAATAAAATGTTTGTATTAAAATTGAAAATTGTTTATATTATTCAATATTATACTATTTTTTTTTTAAATTTTTTTTTAAAACAAAAAAAATATCTACCACCTTTAAGCACACGACTGTGGATAATATGAACAATTTAATTATAAATAAGAAAAACGGATAAGAATTGAACAATCAATCTATACAATTAGAATACTTATAAGTTTTTTTTTTTTTTTTTTTATTTTAGAACTTTCAGCTACAGCTATTATAGTTCGACAATTACAGTATACAATTAAATTAATAATATTAAACATGATAATAATAAATCTGGTTAATACAAATAATGATAGACGGTAGAAAATGATATCGTATCCAATTAAGATTAAAATAACATAATCACAGAATATTTAATAACAACAGCTTAGATATTTATGATTTCGCGAAGACTGCAATTAAGGAGATAAGGTATTCTTAGAAAGTAATGTGTTTAATAGAGAGGATAAAAGAGAAATCAATGGAGTAAAAAGGGAATTAAGTTGCGTAATAAATTGGGATATAATATTGGAAATAGGTTCAGAGTTTAGATTATTTGGATTGCCCACAGTTGCTTCTGCGTAAGTCCTAGGTTCTCCTTTGCGTCGGGTGTGAATGGACGGGGGCTTATCTGAGACTGGCAAGACTCTTGTGGGCACTTTGGTGCGTTTTTTGGTAACGGATTGATAAACACGGCATCCTTTGTAGTTGGCCGTGTGAACCTCAGAACAGAGCGCGCATTTGGCTGGACTATCTCGATCCTTAATACAGTCCTCGGAGCGA
>NC_042496.1:42271794-42274026 GCF_005508785.2 Acyrthosiphon pisum
TTGACGAATTAGAAAGATTGCGTTTGTTAGGCATAGACGTTTGGAGTGGACCGCCACCGGTGTCGTGGACTTTGTTTACCATATTATCGGACGGCAAACGCGATAACGGAGCTCATAAGCAACTACGTGCGTGCACATTGAGCGTTGTAGCCGGACTGATACTTATAAGTTATAACTAATAACATTAAATTACAACAGTTAAATATAATTCCTTATTATTTATTCAAGTATTAAAAATAACCAAATCTCAATTTTTTTTTTCATTTCTATAGTACCTAATACGATTCCCGTCTGTATAGAATATGGCCCTTTTTATATTTACTGGCATTGTGTTGTAGTTTTTTGGACCTAGATAATCTATGAATTTTTGACCAAACGTTTTTCTAGAATACTCCATTCTGACATCAAATGCCCTATTTTTTCTTTTAATAATCCTTTTCATATCCAGAAAGGATTCAAAGTTTTTAATTATATATACAATAGTTATTTTTTTATATATAAACAGACTTATAAACAGACTCAAATGGTAACACATCTAATAACTTAAAGTTTTTTTTTAGTTGAACCAATTAAAGTAGTTTTACTTAAACATATCCTAAAAAATTTTCTTTGCAAAAGTTGTAGTGGTCTAATTAAAAATTGAGTCAAAATTATTGTTTTGACTTTTATTTGATGTAAAAGTATTTTTCAAAAATTATAAAGAAATTAGATACCTAGCCAATTGATTGTTTTTATTTTTATAAACAAATTATTATTACAAATTACCAATTTCAAATAAATATTACTTAGTAAGTATTATTACTTATATTTACAAACAAAATTTTAAAATTATTATTTACAAATGTAAAATAAAAATAGTGCATTAATATAAAAGTATTTATTTGTGTATCACGAGAGAGTCGGGATTTATAAGTTTTTACATATAGTTTTTGACTTTCAGAGTACCCATATTATGCAGTCTTAAGAAAGAGACAGTAGGTTAGTAGGTACTAGGTAGTACAACTGTTTATTTGTAATTTTTTATGTAATATTCCTATGTATGATTTGATTTGTTCAATAAACGATGTGGGGGAGCTGACGAAATGCCTTACGGCGTCTCCGGCCCTCCACGATACCGAAAAAAAAAAAAAAAAAAAAAAGGTAGTACAACTGTGCCAGTTCACAGGGGCGGATCCAGAGACATAATTAGGGTGTGAGCAAATCATAATTTTTAGAAAATGTCGATGATTTTTTTTTTGTAATTTTGTTTTTAACAGTATACAATTCTTTAGAAATACAGCTTTGGGTGGGTGGGGCTAGGGCTCCCCTGACAATTTAACGGATAACTACAGTCCATAGGGTTTGGTATATGTGGACAAATTCCCTACTATAACCCAAGAGTGGGATAAGTTTGTGCAGTCAGAAAAAATCAATAAAAAAACCCTGATATTATCATTGAATTTAAATTTAACACCATCCATTACAGTGACCTACTTGTAACCTACTGTACAGCAGAGCGACACCCACTTACCCACCTTTTTTAAATTGAATAGGTATTAACACTATTTTAAATAACGATAAACGCAAAACTTGTATAACGTGTTAGTTATGAATGACGATAAACGCAAAAGCTGAATAACGTTTTAATTCTAAATAACGATAAACGCAGAAATGTCGTTAATTGCAGGCGCGGATCCAGAAAATTTTAACAGGGGGTGCTCAAAAAAAAGGTGGGCAAGTGGGTGTCCCTCTGCTTTACAGAGTCTGTAATCGATGGTGTTAAATTTGAATTCAATGATACACTATCATTGTATAAGAAAAACGGTTCTGAGCGTTTAAAATTTAAAATGTCCGTAAACAGCTCAAAACGACTCAAAATATTTTGTACATTTTATCAAGTATGGGAATTGATAATATGTTATATATGATGTAAATTTTAAGTATATCTACAAGTATTCGTGTTTGAATTACAAGAAAATCGCTACATGCCTACACTCGCCTACATGAGAAATCCAGAAAATATACAACGATGTAAAAATGTAATTTAACTTTCTGGTAGAAATTTTTTTGTTGATAAAGGTAGACATAGGTACTAATGAGGAATCTTGTATTAAATTTTCTAATTTTAGATTCAAAAATAAAAATTTTTATGAATTTCTAACTCAAAATAATTTTCATGATTTTTATGTATTTTGTCAACATTTGAACTTTAAATGCTTATAAGAAAAATTGTGACTGCATTTTTAAAATTTT
>NC_042496.1:42275122-42280957 GCF_005508785.2 Acyrthosiphon pisum
AAAAAAAAACTAAAAAATGAAAACCTACCAATGTCCCGTAACAGCTCAAAAAGAGTCAAATTATTTTCAAAATTTTATCGTATATATAAAATGCTAATATAAACATTCAGTGAAATTTTCAAGTTTCTACAGTCACTCGTTTTTTAATTACAACAAAATAAGAAAATCGTTACGTAAGAAATCGAGTGAATATCAAATGTTGTAAAAATATGAATTTCAAACGCCCATAAAAATTTAATTTGAGTTTCTTATAGACATTTTTTTTTTGGTAAAGGTAGATTATCCTATAAGGAATCTTGTATTACATTTTAAAATCTTAGATTTAAAAAGAAAAATTTTTATGAATTTATAACTCGAAATAATTTGCAAATTTTCGTGATTTTTCCATATTTTGTCATTTTTTGAACTTTAAATGCTTAAAAAAAAAAACTGTGACTAATGATTTTTAATATTTTTCATTTGCCTTTGAAACAATATACTAGGAGCCTTCTATTAAATTTTCAAGCTTTTTTATCCAACAAATAAAATTTTATTGATATTTTTAGAAAAAAAACTAAAAAAAAATGGAAAATAAAAATGTCTGTAAAGAGCTCAAAATACATCAAAATATTTTGAAAATGTTATGGTGTATAGAAAATGCTAAGATTCAGTCAAAATTTCATGTATCTACGGTAATTTTTTTTAAAGTTACACCAAAAACCAAATTCAATTTTGTGAAAAATCGATTTTGCGTAAAAATTCCCGTTTTTCCTTAATTTTTCTTTTGTTTTTTACGTCGCTTTTGAAAACTACTGGGAAATTTAAATTTTGACCTCCCCAATGCACCAACGATATTCACTTTCCCATCGAACAGAATACTGAAGTCGAAAATCGAAGCATTATTTCGACTACTTATCGTGTACACAGACACAAAAATAAAAAAAAAATAAAAAAAAAAACACACATCATTGTAAAATCAATACATTCATCGTTTCACTCAGAATCTAAAATACTTATAAAATTGGAAACTAAAAATATTCAAAACAAATCAAAATATTTTGAAAATTTTATCGTGTTCTATATCGTGTATAGAAAATGCCAATATAAATATTCAGTGAAAATTACATGTATCTGGTTATTTGTTTTTGAGTTACACCAAAAACCACAATTGATTTCGCCGAAAGCCGATTTTGCTTAAAATTTCCCGTTTTACTTTATTTTTATTTTATTTTTCCCGGCGCTTTTAAAACAATTGTAATTTTAAATTTTAACCTTCTGAATGAACCAACTAGATTCACTTTCCCATCGATCGAGATACTGTTGAAGAAAATCGAAGCAGTTGTACTGCCCCAAATACGGCGATGACAGAAACAAAGATAAAAATTAAAAAAATTAAAAAAAACACATCATCCACACATCGCTCCGATCAGAATTTAAAAAAAAAATGGTTACACCTTTATATTTTACATTATTATACAAATTTATTTTATTAGTGGCTTAGACGACAGGGGGTGCCCGAGCACCCATAGCCCCCCCCCCCTGAATCCGCGCCTGGGTTAATTGTAAATAAATTAACGGGAATTTATTTTATATCCACACTGACAAACCGTCACCGGCTTAGAATTATTTTTCGTATACAATGATATTAGGGTTTATCATTGGACTTCAAATTTAATACCATTTCATTATACAGTGACCAGTCCTGTAAAGTATTTAAGTAAAAGTACTTGAGTAAAAGTATTCAAATACTTTTTTAAGTATTGAATAACTTTTTAAATACTTTCAGCATGAAGTATTTTGAATAGTATTTTAAATACTTTTTTTTGTACTAAATACTTTTTGGTATTGAATACTTTGTTTTTTGATATCGAACATTTTATTTTTATTTGAAATAATTGGTTGGAAAAATATTATTGTCAACTACAATAATAGAATAATAGTTTTATTTAGTATTCTGTATTTCTGTGTTAGCTGAAGCCTGAAAGTTTGTGAAAACCAGATTTCTGAAAATGGTTATTGAATAACAATATTCCCTTTAAACTATTAGATAACTATTAGACAACCTACTACCTATGTGTTTATATTACGATAGTTAGAAACCCACTTTAAAAACCAAAAGTATTTGAAAAGTATTCCAAATACTTTTTCAGAGTATTTGAGTAGTATTTGAAATACTATACAATTAAAGTATTTGAGTAATAAGTAGTATCTTAAACACTTTACAGGACTGACAGTGACCACCTGTAACCTACTGTACAGCAGAGTGACATGAACTTGCCTACCTTTTTTTTGCATTTTTCCCGGTGCTTTTGAAAACTGTTGGGACATTTTTACTTTTGATCCCCTCAAAGTACTAGGCACGTATACAAGGGGGGCTATGGGGGCTGAAGCCCTCCCCCTTAGACTAGGACTTCGGTACTTAAGATATTTAAAAAAATAAGAAATAATTCGTACAATATAAGTAATTAAGTACATTTTTTTGTTTAGCCCCCCCCCCCCTTTTTTTTCATTTTAGATCCGCGCTTGCAAAGTACCAATTAAATTCACTTTCCTATCATAAAAGATACTGTTAAAGAAAATCCAAGCACTTTTACTGTCCTAAAAAGTGATGACAGACACAAACAAATACACGAACACATATTTTTAAAAAAAAATAAAAAAACACACATCATTGTTAAATAAATACATTCATCGTTCCACTATACGAATCAAAAAAAAATTAAAAAACAGCATTGAAAAATTGAGCTGTTTACGGACATTTTTAATTTCCAACTTTTAAAAATCTCTTTATAGAAAATGTCAATAAAATAATTATATTCGTTGGGTCAATAAGCTTGAAAATTTAATACAAGGCTCTTTATATATTTTTACAATGACAGTTGAAAAATATTAAAAATACATAAAACGTTCAACTTTTATAGCTATAAGGATCAAAAATGTAATACAAGGTTCCACGTAATTATGTTATTCTGTAGCTATAAAGCTTTAAAAAATATAAACATAGTTTTTTTTACAGCTATTTTAAGTTAAAATTTGGACGAAATTACATAATAATGATTTTAGTTATTTTCTTGTAATTTAAAAATATTATTCGTGGGTATTTGAAACTTATAGATACCTATAGGCTATATTATTATATTTTATACACACACTTTAAACTGTATTTTTTCGACAAAAATGAATTTAGCTTACTGTAGTAATAATGCCTAATAGTAAAATAAATTACTTTAATAAAATTTAATTTTATCAAATATACTTAATTACATTGTAGGCTACATTCAGAAAATTAAATTTTTTTGCACAGCGGATCAAAATGTCTCCAAATTACCCACAGTTAATCAACATATTTGTCATGGTTATATGTTCTTAACTTTTTTTATTTAGTTTGGTTAAAAGAAATTGAATATGGAAGAACCTCAGAGTTTAACAAAAACTAAAATTCCAATGCTGGCTAATTTTTACCGTTTGATCATGTAGGCATTAAGGCATGTCTTGCCACGATGCATTGAATATACTTAAACAGCCCGTCGTGGATGATAGTATGAAACGTGATCGATTTGAACCTTTACCAAACAGTACTTATATTTGTGTGTTGGGTTTGGGTGCGGAACTATCAATTGTGGACGGACTCCTTTGGAGTAGAAATGGAAAGAAAATGCTACCAAGTGACCGTAATATTCCTGCTTTAATTGTGTGCAGATATTTCTCTACTGGGTCATTATGACATTATGCAAAAGAGTTATTACTCTTTTAGTCTTTTACCCAAGAAAAAGGATTCAAAATACAATGTTTTAGTATATCTAATATTCGATAAAACTTGAAAAGAAAACACGTGTTTTAAGTTTGAATGAGGGTAAAATAGACAATTTTATTACTGAACCTTCAATCGTGCCAAATCTGGATTTAAATATTTTTGACTTAAATAGCGTTAATGAGGATCCGGAGATGTTAATTATTAAAGATATTAAAGCGGAATCTGAAAAATCTTTTCTTCATTACGACATTGATAGAGTAGAACCAGCTTTTATTCATTACGGCAATGCTAGAGTAGAACCAGAAATGGTTCATTCGCGTTCACCAACTTATCACCATTGAAATGTTTATTACAATATTATGCTTAACAAATCTAAAAATTAACCACTTTCTTCGGGGCCACCTGTTAATCCAAAACCTGGTGATATCTACTTTTATAAAAATTAAAAATTAAAAAAAACCCGAGGATTTGGACCATATTTCTGCACCTGAGGCGGTGGAATCTCGTATTATTTCCGCAATAATTTATATTTTTTCCTAATTATTTTACAAAAACATATGGTATCATATACTTAAGTTTTGGTGTAATTTTCATAAGTTTTAGTTCATTTTTGAATTGACTACAGCTCGTCCCGTCTATAATTTAGACCATATTTCAGCGCCCGAGGCGGTGGAATCCTGTTCCGTTTCTGCAGTAGCTTATATTTTTTCATAATTTTTTTACCAAAATATTGGGTATAATATACTTAAATTTTGGTATAGGATTCATAAGTTTAAATTCATTTTTAAATTACTTACAGCTCATTCTGTTCGTTACACCATAGCTGTGAAACTATGTTGCTGTAACCTATAATTTTGTACTGTTTTCACAAGAATACAAATTTTTTGATAATATATTTTTGATTAGTCTATATGTATTTAATTTAAAATTAATCAATAAAATATTTAATAATAATATAATAGTTTTTATAAAAAAATCTTGTACACGATTAATTATTATTTGGTGATATTAATACTGTTACTAAACCTGTATAATTAATTTATTAATATAGATGATATTTGGATTTATTAAATCCAGATACCATAACTACATAAGATAAACTATAATACCTACTTAAATGGAATCATTATCATAATTATTAAATTTTTTTTAATATAATAAATACAAACAAATGTCATTCTAATTAATATATTTTACGGGATTAACTTTATAATAGATCAATAAAATAATTAAACTAAATAAATTTAAATAAGTACTATATGATAAACTTAATGGCATACAATATAACCACTATTGTAATTATAAAAATAATATTAATATAATAAATTAAAATAAATTTCATACATATTAAGATATATTTTTACGTTTTATAGGTTTTAATTCATTTTTGATTTAACTACAGCTCGTCCCGTCTAAAATTTGGACCATATTTCAATACCCGAGGCGGTGGAATCCTGTCCCGTTATTTCAATAATTTATATTTTTTCCTAATTTTTTTTATAAAAACATAGGGTATCATACACTAAATATTTTGGTGTGAGTTGCATATGTTTTAGTTCATTTTTGAATTAATTACAGCTCGTCCCGTCTACAATTTGGACTATATTTCAGGGCCCGAGGCGTGGAATCCTGTCACGTTTCTTCAATAATTTATATTTTTTCCTAATTTTTTACAAAAAAATAGGGTATCATATACTCAAATTTTGTTGTAAGTTTCATAAGTTTTAGTTCATTTTTGAATTAATTACAGCTCATCCCGTCAAAACATTGACCAAATTATGCGCACATGTAGCGGTGGAACCCCGTCCCGTTTCTTCAATAATGAATTTTCTTCGCTAATTTTTTTACCAAAAGATAGGGTATAATGTACTTACATTTTTATATACGTTTCATAAGATTTATATCAATTTTGAATTAACTACAACTCGTCTCGTAAAAATATTGACCTAATTATGCGCATGTGTGGCGTTGGAATCCCGTCCTGTTTCTGTGATAGCTTATATTTTTTCATAATTTTTTTTTACTAAATTATGGAATTTAAATATACTTAAAATTTTGATATACGTTTTATATAAGTCTTTATGAGTTATAAATATTCAAAG
>NC_042496.1:42281007-42282523 GCF_005508785.2 Acyrthosiphon pisum
AGTATTTTGAGGGGATCAAAAGTAAAAATGTCCCAACAGTTTTCAAAAGCACCGGGAAAAATGCAAAAAAAAGGTAGGCAAGTTCATGTCACTCTGCTGTACAGTAGGTTACAGGTGGTCACTGTCAGTCCTGTAAAGTGTTTAAGATTACTACTTATATACTCAAATACTTTAATTGTATAGTATTTCAAATACTACTCAAATACTCTGAAAAAGTATTTGGAATACTTTTCAAATACTTTTGGTTTTTAAAGTGGGTTTCTAACTATCGTAATATTTTGAATATTTATAACTCTTAAACCCGTGGTTCTCAACTGGTGTGTCGCGACACACTAGTGTGTCGCGTATTACCGTGGTGTGTGTCGCCAAAATATTATATTTTTTATATATTAATATATTACATATAATTTCATTTGACATAATACATCCACTAATTTGCCGTTACCGTCTTCATCAACTATTAATGACAAAACAGTAAAGCGTCGTAAGTATAAAGACAACTATTTAAATTTCGGATTTACGTTTATTGGTGATGATCATAATCAAATACCTCAGTGTATTGTATGTGGCGTAACTTTATCAAACGATTCTATGGTACCAAATAAATGAAAAAGACATTTAGAGCAAAATCATAGTCATATTAGTGAAAAAAGTTCTGACTAGGTACTTACCGCGTTCATTGTCAACACAAAAAAAAAATTCTTAAAATTTTTTTAAGTGTGTCGCCATTTTTATGAATCTAAATTAAGGTGCCGTCGTTCCAAAAAGGTTGAGAGCCACTGTCTTAAACTACTCACCCGAAATTCGATTTTCATGTATCAAAATACTAAGAAAAATATTCTGCTTTGGAATATAAAATTAAAATCCAATGTTGTCATTCAAAAAAGTAAAAAACTTAAAAAATTATAAGGATAAAAAATATTTAAAAATATATTTTTTTAAGAAAACGTTGTTTTATAAGCAACTTGGAACAGAAATTTACACTTTTTAAAATAATTAGTGTTCAATGATAAAAGAATCACCCGGTATATATTATGGTAGTAACCATCACATTCGACGATCAGCGATCAAATAATTAATGACAACAATTATATATATAGGTTTTAATAATTTTCAATATGTACCTATAACATAAAATATAATACCTATATGGCTATATTAAACTTTTTGTATTGTATAATTTTCAAAACTATATTATATAAGGTATTCTTATATACTTAATAGTTAATGACAAAAATTGTTTATTATTATGTTATATTTTTTATAAAATATTATACGCATTATGACATATTAACATAGAAATAATGTTAATATATAGGTAGGTATTCTATTTTACAAAAATGATATACCAATTATTTTATTTATTATACATATCATATTACCAGAGGCGGAACTAAGATTTTTTACGCCCGGGGAAAATATAAAATTACGCCCAATCATAGACCAAGACTGATCAAAATTTATGATCTTCAAACACTCATATAAAAATTTATTTTTATTTGCTTTTAGATATTTT
>NC_042496.1:42283994-42287672 GCF_005508785.2 Acyrthosiphon pisum
AAATAATTCTATAAATCAGAATTGAATAAATGCATTTTTAAAGGAAAAAAGGTGGTGGGAATTTTTTCCCCAAAATGTCAAGTAAATTTTGTATTTCATGATGGGGTCCCTTAAAAAAACTGATCCATGGGCCTTTTGTGTGCCAGGCCGACACTGTACTAATATATCAACTTTTACTATATTGACCTAAACGGAACACTTGATACATTTTCTTAATGTTTCCACTACACAAAGTAGGTATTACCTCTCCTTTTTCTTGTGAATTGTGTACTGGACAAATGTTTTCTCATTTCACATATTGTCTTAGTGCTTAGATTATTTCAGTACTTTCTTTACTTTATTTATACAACTAACTTTGTTTGTACTGCAGTGTTACATATTTACTCAGATATTTACTACTGATGTGTGTTATTTGATACATAGTGGTGATAAAATATATAGAAGACTTTCAAACCATGGGTACCTATACTTATTGTTATAGAGTGCAATACATTTTTAAAATGTAAGTCATTGATGTTATTGTTGCGGTATAACACATAAGCACATTAAACCTAACCAACAAAATATTATATTAAATATGAATGAACAACACACAACCATTAAAAGTTTTTCTTTTTATTGCTGGAAGTTAAAATTCTGTATTAAATTACACTCTTTTTTTACTACTTCTACTACTGTCTACTATTACTACTACTACTACTACGACTTACTACTGACCTAAGACCTATTTGTAAGTTGGGTACTAGATAAGTATTTTGTCATTTCACATGTAGTACTCTTAGAAATGTTTATATTATTTTAATACTTAATACAATAGATTTTATTGATGTTAGGTTGGACAGAGCTTAAATTTAGGTGTAGTCACACATTAAATTAAACATTATTTTGAACAACTCTTTGAACAATGATTTGAACTGCAACATGTATACTTTTATTGTTGTATCATAAACCAATATGATTACACAACAACACCTACTGTTATACAGTGCAATACGTTTTTACATTGTTTAAAAGTTATTTTCTTATAAAGATTATAAATATATATGAATGCGCAACCAATTTAACAATCTTCTGTGAAATTCATTGTTTTTTGATTGGTACTCGATAATTTTTTATGCTTAGTTCATTCAACCAAAATTTTAATTTAAAATTAAAATTTATTTATTTAACTATCTATAACAAAAGTCAGTAAACATATACTCAATATATCTGATTACTGCTCACATTGAACACACATTTAGCTAAACATTATTTTGTACCTAACTCTTTAAAAAATAATTCAAATCAAAACCTTGCAGAGACCTTACATTAAATTCACTTATTGCATATAAATAGTATAAATACTTATACTATTGTTTTTATTGTTGTTACTGAAAAACACACAAGCACATTACACAGTTTTAGTTTCAGCCTAACAAAGATTATAAATAATATGCATGAATACACAACCAACAACAAACTGTGATTGGTACTTCTTAATATGTAATTGGTACTTTTTTTAACTACAACTTTTTCAACTTTTATACTAGCTATATCGTTTTACTAATGTTATTTATGTAGACTTTTTTCAGTGCTCACATACCTTCAATGGCATTTAGTAGTTAAGTTAGTTGTTACTAATATGTTAGTGCAATAGTTCTCTTTGAGTATGGATTTTGACATTCAATGCACAAAAAATAATATTATAAACCTTAATATTGTACCTACTCTAAACTCGACCTAACTTTTAGGTACTTGGGGACGTGGATGGAGAGGAGGTCCAGATGGAGGTCATGGAAGTGGTCGACGGTCAGGCGGAGTGGAATGGGGACGTGGAAGTGGTGGAAGTGTTTGACTTTGATGAAGAGGTGGAGGACAACTTCCTGGTAGAGGAGATTGAGGTCTAACAACCCAGAGTGCGTGTGCCAATGATTGACCAGCGGGCGAGTGTGACAAGCCCGCTACCACAGCGTTACAATGCTGGTGCGTTGGACAGAGTCTGCAGAGATTGTAATGCCCGCCACTTCCGAGACAAGAAAGTGGGCCGAGGTGGTAATGAACACTTCTCCACGTGTTGTAACAACGGCCAAGTGGTCGCTGCAGGACAACACTCGTTGTTACCCGTCCCGTATTTAATTCAGAGTTTATTTATAGATGATTCGCAGGATGGCCGTAGATCCCGGGTGGACATTTGGCAGTACAACAACGTTCTGGCCTTCGCTGCGTTTACCTGCGACGCAAACGACAGGCGTCTGCCAGGGCGGGGACCGTCGTTGTAGATTATCCACGCTCAGACCTATCGTGGGACCAATAATGAGATGGCCGTTGCTCCGGGAGGTGCCAACAACTGTCAGTTATATTTCCTAGAGTCCGGAAAGACCAACCACCGGCGCCTCGTTATAGCACGACAGACAAATCATGAACTGTCCGAAATTGTGATTGGATTATTGGACGGTTTGCTGCGGGACATCAATCCGTAGCTATGGCTTTTATGTAAGAAAACTTAAACTATTGTATTTATTAACACTAGGTGTGTGAATTGCACCTTAGAGCAAATAACACATATTTACATATTTACTTTTCTTACAGTAGATAAAAAAAAAAACATTTATACTAGACACCTACCAATATAGACTTAATAATGATTTAAAATAGTATACATACCAAACAGTTTTCTTAACTTCTCCTTTTATCTCCTCCTTATTAGTTAGTTAACCTAATCTAAGGTACTTATTTATTTAAAATAATACAATATAATGCAATTCATTGGTTATTAAGACTGGGAGTATTAATGCTATTACATAGGATGTTTTTGTATTTAATACCATATCAACTATTATTATATCTATGTAACCCTTATAGTAAATTCTAAGTAGAGGTATTATTGTTACCTATTCTGTGTGATTTTCCAAGCTTACTATACACACATTTATAATATACATTTTTATTTTATATTGTGTTAATAAACATAATAATAATAATATATTCATTTAGAAACGAAAAGTTTAAGTTATAGATAAAAGATGAATGATGACAGACAAGTTGCCAGCAAAAACAGAAAAGCTGAGTTGATATTAAAAGTGTTGTAAAGAGAATGTGGTAAAATAGAAATAATTAAAAGATAGTTAAACGAAATAGTAAACTTCAAAAACGGGTTAAATACAATAGAAAATGTTATCAATACATTTCTTATAGCTTATATCTTATTCCTACCAAGTTAAATGCACTGAATAATATTTGAATACTATTTACATTGAAATTTAGGTTACAAAAACCTATTTATTATTGGTTAATACTTATTAGTTACTTAAAATACCTAATGAATTGTTGTTAATACTTTGCAGTGGCGCCGAACGCGTATTTTTTATGGGGCGGTTATTTATTTAATTATTTTCATAATTTTGTAGTGGTAGTTACATTATATGCTCTTATGACATCACTATTGTCACTATTACTGACATCACTTACAGACATACACTATTAATATATTTTGTGTTGTATAATATAATATAAACTATCCTTAAAAATAAATCTTGATCAACCTAACAAGCAACTTAGTCATCTACATTGATCTACCATCAAATTTAAATTGATCACGTTCTTTATTAGATTAGACTGATACAATTACATAACTGCTCTATAATCTATATACACTAAACCTAAATTACAATAGAAAGATACTCTTGTATCCTCAGTTAT
>NC_042496.1:42287772-42293130 GCF_005508785.2 Acyrthosiphon pisum
TAAAATAAATTACTATTGTAGAAATATACTTAATTACTAAATAGTATTTAGTAATAAAGACTGCCAGGTCGTATCTGTTCAGAATTCCTTGCAATGATATCATTGAATTTAAATGTCAAATCCGTTACAGTGATCTATGACAAGATACACTTGAGACCTTCTTTTCAGTAGAGTGATTAACTACTAGCTCACTATTTTATTTTATTGTTCTTAATTAACATCGGTGACAATGGCCATTAGTTACAATTTTTTTCTTTAAATTTTATTGTACAGTTTAGTTTTGTTTTATTTTTTTTATTGTGTAATTATTAGTAATATATTTTTATTATAATTAACTTTTGTTGTTAGTTTATATTTTCATTTATAATAGTGGTAGACGGTAGTGAGTAAGATTAATTTTATATGGCATCATTGCAAACAAATATCACAGAGCCTAAGGACCAGAGAAGCCTCTGCCCTGGTCCTTGCATTATACAAAATTATACTCTGTAGCTTTACAAAAAATTTCTCCAATCTTAGGCCGGCTTTAAAGTACCAATTTTCAATTTTGTTTAATATTCTAGGTATATTGTAAAATATTACATCATGATTATTGTATGAGAATATCAAAAAAAAATCTAACAACTAACTAATATATTTTAATAATTTATAACAAATCACTAAAATTTAATTTATACTAAAGACGTTGTTTCTTTTTAATTTCATCTTCATCATCTGAATCTGAATCGGGTACAGAGTCTTCTTCAGTGTTAAAAAATTGAGATAAATTGATATTGAATTTCTCTCTTGATGCCGGAGTTTGGGCTAAACATCTGAAATATATAAATATTTATCAAATTATGATATATAATAATATATTATAATTATTTATAAAATAAATACAACTATTTGTATTAATGCTTAAATGTAGCAACACGTATAATATTGATGGTTCAAATTGAATTTTTTGAAGTTAATATGCTAATCAGACAAGTATTCAGGATAATTTTGTTGAATCCCTAAACCTCTATAATAAGGCCCTGTTATTATCATACCAATTTAAGCTGTATATTCCAAAGGAAAAATTAACTTTAATGAAAATAAATATAAATAGTCTATTTAATAGATAATAGTACAAAAAGCAATAACTCTGCGTTAATAAAAATGTTATATTTATTAACTTAAATTATTTTAAATTAAATAATTAGATTAACTAAATGGTACAAAAAATGTAATTTAAATTTGTTAGACAATAATTCAAAATATTACGAGTAATGTTTTAATTAAATAAAAAGTTCATACTACCTAATATTAATTAGTACAATCTTAAAAAAATATTTAATAATGCCTATTTAGTAGCTTTGAATGTTGAGATGTCTCATGGATAGTAGTTTTTGTAAGTGTACATTAAATAATCGAGCTTGCTGGAAAATGCAGCCTTTTAGCAAGTGATAACGTTTTCATGGCCTACCGTTTTAGAGTACACAATAACTCTACGGCTATTAGACAAAATAATGCAACTTTTAGAAGATTCAAATCCAGTTAAGTAAACTGGAATGCTTTTGCTGGGGAACTGGACAATACAATTAGTGACCTAGCTTGTGCTACAGAAAGATCAAATCGACCAATCCTTATAGGACAGTCTAGTACTATCTAAAAACAATATGACAATTTAGAAAAAGTTACCAATAGTAAATACTATTACATTTATACAGTATTTTATACTATTTTCATTTATTTATTTTCATTTATAGTGCCTTACTCACTTATATATTTGGGATTTATTATTAACTGCTTATATAGTTATTTATGATTCTACTTTAAGTGTATTGTTGCCTAACACAATAATAATAATCAATATAAAAACTTTAAAGTAATTATGACATTTTAGATTCTGAGTGGAACGATGAATGTATTGATTTTACAATGTAATTAAATGTAATGAAAATTGAAATTCACAATAATCCATACACAGCTGCAGAATCGACACACGCTATTGTAATATGCACCGAATGGGACGAATTTGTGGTAATTGCTTATAAATAAATAATTTTATTCACAACCAACTGATCTAATTAGTTTCACATACATTCAAAGTCGAAAAGTATAATATTATCTAGAAATTTACTTGATCTGCTTGAGAATTTTATCATGCAAAATATAAACCATTTCATTTTATAACCAATTTTTTTTTGTCTATTAGGGTATTTACCAACTGCATTAAATTATATTTTTTTATTTGTAATATTATAGGTACATAAACATACATCCATTTTAAAATTAGTATTCAATATTTAAAATTCATATAATTTATTCTGACAATTGATCCAAACTTAAAGAAAAATACTTAATTTCTAATATTTTAGTGTATAATACACACATTTATTTCCAATGAAAAATATTATAATTAATGGTCTACTGCTTTACTCTACTAATAGTTATTTATAATCAACCAATTAATGATGTTTTATTATGTTCTAGAACTTAGATTAGGTATGAAAATATTAGTAAGGATTTATAAATTGCAATATTATAACTATGTAAAATTGGTACATATCTTAAATTTTTATAATTTTTATAATAATAGTAATACATGATAATATATAATATATAATAATAATATAATAACATAATTTATAATAAAGGACTTACGTCCATTAAATTTTTATAAAGAAGAATAAAATAAAAAAAAATAAAACAATATAATAATAGTAGGTATCAATCAATTTCTGATTGATTTAGAAATTTTAGACAGCCGGTGGTTCTGTCAATGAATTTAATATCCATTGTCTTTTCTAAAAAAATTGTATTTACATTATTGATATTGGTATTTAAATAAAAAATAATAAAGTAAATATTAATTATTAGGACGTAAATTTAGATGCTGATTTACATACCTTACATATTCAGTTTTTTTCAAGGGAAGGGAGGTAATTTAGGCAAAATTGTAATTAAATTTATCCACATTGTATATTATTTAAAATAATACGGAATTTGTAAAATTTTATTTTTTTACATTTATATTTCATAGTTCATACACAACCTTAAACAAATTTTGTTACATTTATGTATGACATGGCTTCATACTTAAAATTAGAAATTAATTAATATAAGTAGTAAGGATTTATAAATTGCAATATTATAACTTTGTAAAATTGGTACCTACATATCTTAAATTTTTATAATTTTTATAATAATAGTAATAAATAATAATATATAATATATAATAATAGTAATAAATAATAATATATAATAATAATATAATAACATAATTTATAATAAAGGACTTAGGTCCATTAAATTTTTTATAAAGAAATAAATTAAAAAAAAAAAAAAAAAAAATAATAAGAAATTCCAAAAAAAGATAAATATACGATTTGATATTTTTAACTTATGAATGAGGCATTATGTAAAAATCTGAACTGTAACCAACACCGATGATACCATAGTTTGTGCAGTGTGCACTGTTAAACGCAACAGATCATTGCATCTCTCATCACTCTTGTTTAAAATGTAAAGGTTGCGTATTATCGTTCAGAATCACTTCTGTGCGAGTGAGAACCATCGTTTCTCTCTATATTGTGTAGGATAAAAGTTGAAGATAGCTGGATCGCCGCATTCAATGTAATATGCGAATAATAATAATTAGGTCTTGGAAGTTGTAGGAGCTGCATATTATTCTATATGCCCTCGATTTACAGCAGAAATCAAAGCTATATCCAATGGTGAGTATCAAAAATTAAAAATGCATATTTAGCATATTTCGTTAATTTTAGGGGGAAAATATATATTATTTTATTTCTTGATTTTCATACACATATTAATGCATAGGTATTTAATATTTTCTAAAGCTGTGTATTTTAATAATAATATTAAATATAAAACTCAACATTATTTAATGTATACCCTCGAGAGAGTATTACTGTTGCTCGACGAAAACACGTTCGATTCCGCGCATCGCCACGTGATTGACATACACTCAGTGGCGGTCAAACGGGGGGGGATGAGGGGGATAGATCCCCCCCCATGAACTTTTTTCAATATTTATAACAATTTATAATTAAGTATAATTCTATAATGCATTAAATTTTGTTCTATTTTTTTTTTTTTAAAACAAATTACCAAATATCGTAAATTTCGACAGATTGTCAGAATATGTTTATACGTGTTTATATGACATGACTATATTATTATCTAGACTCATATCTAGGAACTAGGATATTATTATTATTAATATTTAGTTGTTTACACAAAATATAATATGGGCAGTATCCCACATTCCCACTCTATCATCGAGAATTCTCAATAACAACTAGCTCTACACTTTCCCAGAACATTGGCCCATACGGGCGATAGTGCGATCGGTAGGTATATTTTACAATATTACGTATTTTTTTTTTTTATACCAACAGCCCCAAGTTATTAGTTGTTTGAAAACTTGAAATGTCGATTGCTTATTATTTCTCATAACTCATAATATTTAGTTATCACCGTGATTCGTCTTTACTCTTTCGTACTCGTGTTTTCTACAACTGTAGGTCCGTGTAGTTCTATTACTTACTATTATACGGTCGGTGTCTTTTGAAATATTGACTACTAGCCGACCCGTCACAGCTTCGCCCGTGATTGGTTGTTTATTTTGCCTCCAGACGTTTATATGTATAATTTTTTATTCAAATTTTATCGTTTAATGTGATCGGAAAGTAAACATAAAAAATGGTTAATGAAAACGTATTGAAATGTTTCTATTATAGCGGTAATAATGATAAATATATTTTTATCAAAAATAGCTGATCCCGTGCACTTCGTTGCCCGTTAAATGTAGGTACCAAATCTATAAGACTCAAACTTTGTCAAATTCGTTATTTAATAATCGATGTATGGTGTTCAAAACTTATCTTAACTTTTCCGTGGCCCAGAATAAAAATTCTGGTTCGCAGCAGTATATTATCAGGTAGGCAATCTACCTGCGGCAGATCGTGGACCCCGTGCTGTTTGTACATAAGTGTATGATTTAACTCTAAAGTATCAAAGTTATACAAAGTTTATCATTTTTACTTAATTCCACCTACGGTGGATTAGTATGATCCATCAATACAAAATCCTAACCTAACCTAACCGTACTAAAATCCAATGAATAAAAAAAACCAAATTTAGTCCTTATATTAAATTAATCTATCTTCTTTCTAGAGGTCTAATCTACACACAAACATTCATACCAAGCTGAACCCGTGCTAGCTTGTACCTGATCTGCCCAAATAAACAATGGAAACCAATAATAAATAAATATTAATTTCTACTGTAGACTGTAACCAATGGCAACTATTTAAAAAATAAATAAAAATAAAATTTCCAATTTCCATCGTGAATCTCGAGATC
>NC_042496.1:42293738-42298048 GCF_005508785.2 Acyrthosiphon pisum
GTAATATTTTTCTATGGCTGTTCATTGTGCAGTTAATCAGGGGCCTGATTGTTTTCGGTGTAGTAGGATATTTTCCCCCCGATATATTTTTGATGTGGACATTTTTCCCCAAATTTTTTTTAAAGTTTATTATTAACTAATAACGAGACTAATAATATTAAATTTAACAATACAAAATTATTTAATAAGAAATTTTTTTTTTTTTTAATTTAAAACATTACATAAACATTTTTTTTTTCATAAATATAATAGGTTATAAATCTATTTGTTCGATCCACTGAACTACTTCAAAAATAAAAATTAAAAAAAAAATAAGCATATTATATTTTATATTTTAAGCATTAAAAATTAATAAATTAATGGTCGGGGGGAATGTCCGTAATTCAGAGTGTATACCTAAGTTATAAATAAAGTTTGTATTTACCATAATTTTAAAAATTTATATTAGACATAACCATAAATTATATTTTTAATGATAAAATAATGCATATGTTAAACAATCAGCCGTATCCCCCCCCATGACAAAATCATTTGACCGCCACTGCATACACTCAGGGTAGGGCAAGATACTCAAAAAAAAGTAGCATGATACATGATACATACATTTAGTGTATCAAGAAACAAGAGACAAGATACATTGTGAATGTAGAAAAGATACAAGATACAAGATACATGTATCACAGATACATGATACTTTTATATTTCCAATCAAATTGTATTAATGATTAAACGTAAAACGTCTATACACAAACAGAACGAATAGAATGGTACAACATCCTGAATAGTATGCTGTAATTGCTTATCTTTACTTTTGATTTTATTTTCTATTTTATGTGGAAATACCTACACGGTTACACTCATATCTAGGCAGCGGATTCATATTTTATGAGACTATTGACTATTGACTGCGTGTGGGCTACGGCCATACGGGCGCCTTAATTTAATTTTATGTTTATCAGATTATCTTAAATTTATAAGATTGTGTGGTACATTTTTTCGTTATCGTTAATATTTCGGCTGGATTGCACCTGGACAATATTTTTCGTACAAATACAATCCGCGACGAAATTATTTTTACAATAATAGTATCTTGTATCTTTTGGCAAAAAAAGATACATGATACTGGTATAAAATGTATTATGATACATGATACTTGATTCATTAAAATTATGTATCATGATACAAGATACAATTGTATCTTTGATACTGCCCAACCCTGCATACACTAAATGGCACAAGATGGGGGAATGCCTACAGTCTTCATGCGCAAAGCTGTAATACTCTCTCGTGGGCCACAGTATAGGTTTTTTTGCATATTTGAAATTTTTCCATGCATAATTCTCCTTTTTTAGCTCCTAAAACTTCCAAGGCTTAATAATAATGTATAATTTGGACTCACCCTGCAGATGAACCAACGGCATGCGCCTGCGGCTGCTGCTGTGGTTGCTGCTGCTGCGGTTGCTGCGGCTGTGGTTGCTGCTGCTGTGGTTGCTGCTGCTGCGGTTGCTCCTGCTGCAGCTGCTCAATCAGCAGCTTATGCTGCTTCTGCACCTCTAGCAGCTGCTGGATTTGCAGCTTCTGCTGCTGGATTTGCAGCTTCTGCCGCTTCTGCTCCTCCAGCAGCTGCTGGATTTGCTGCTGCTGCTGCTGCTGTTGATGCTGTATAGAAGTAGGTGAAGTACTAGTGGTTAATGTGTGCTAAGGTGGTAAATATTGTAATTAGTAGGGGAGAGTGGGGCAGATTTGAATGAAATTCATATTTAATATTTTGACAAATTTTATTTTTAATAATTACAATCCGTAGTCTAGATAGTTTTCAATACTATTTGACTCATGAAAACCTTATATATTAAATAACCAATTTAATTTATAATTATAAAGTTAAGTATATTTTTATTATTACCCACCCATGGGGTACATTTGAACGTGCAAGGGGTAGATTTGAATATGTGTCTTAAATAATTAAAGAACCCCATTTGAATGTTGAACATAAATAAATATTAAATTAAATTAAACTTTTTATTTATTTTAATAATAAAAATAGCTCAAAATAGTATAATAACAATTTTTTACAATTATGCTTAGATGTTTTCTTGTCAACTTTTTTTTTTACTGTGAAAATTTAGTTTTTTGGGTTTTCTTATAGATAAATCCACATCTTGTGACATAAATCCAGTAAACTAGTCTATTCCAGCCATAATATAGGTATTTTAAGAAGGAGGAACCTATATACACCCTATTATTTACCCTATTAATGAAGATTCAAATCTACCCCTTGCCATAATAGTCAATAATAATAGTAATGTAAATTTTAATAACTTATTATAAATAATGTATGTACATTAAATATATTACTAGGCAACAATATTTTGAATAGGTATATTTAATTCTAAACTTATGATTTTGAATTTTAGTTAGGTTAGGTTAGGTTAGGTTAGGTTTTTGAAGTTCTCCTTTATTGATGTCCAGTAAAGTTGAAACTATTTCTAAACTAGGATCATTCGACTAAATTAAGAAAGTAATCAAATTGTATTATCAATACCTACATCACCCTAATCTAAATGCAGCAAATAAAAACTAACCGATATAGAACATGAATCACTATCTCCAAAATTATTTTCAGTGTTGTTAGCAATTTCAATATTACCAAGATGTAAAATACTTGCTAATACTTCCCATATAGGATATTGCTGTTCCTCGGAAAATCCTAATGTATTAAGAGCATTTACTGTCTCATTAATACTTTGACTGTCATTATCACTAATTGGTAGGGAATTCGAATAATTATATTTTTTCGAATCACCTAATAACCAAAATAAAATTAGTATTTATTTCAAATATTTCATATATTCACATATATTATATATTATTTATGTTTATTTTTATTTAGAATATTATGTTAATATTGCATTTATCATTCACCTAGTTTTAATTGAGGGAACATTTTACGAGAAGAGTATAATTGATAAAATATATGATAATTTCGTTCGTGACTGGCTTGGTCTTCTTTACGTAATCGATTATTTTATATTATTATGTAATTGTACCTAATCTGTTAAGATAACCCAATGAACTACAAACAAATTATTAGAAAAATTATTAAATCGTTTAATTTTCGTCGAAATCTGACTTCAAAAAATGAAATGTCACGTACCTATACATATGCGTCTTGTACGTCAAATTTCCAAACTATTGGTGATCAAAAGCTTATCAAATTTATAATCTGAAACGGGTGCGCTGTGTATTATTTAAATGTTATTTTTCCATCTGCCCGTTTCAGACCACCCCCCGCTGGCCTGTAAATCGAAAAGCTTTTGATCGCCAATAACTATCTATGTTTTGAACATGACGTGTGCACGTGTAACGGACAGTGTTGGGAATTATCTAGATAAGATTTTTTGAAATAAATTATCTTTTAAAGTATCTAGAAAATTATGTTACGATTTATCTAATGTTTAGCTCAGATAAAAAAATGGAGTTATCCAGATAAATATTATATAGTGCCCCTACAAAATTATAAAACTAATGGTTCCAGTGATACCACTCCATTATATACTTATATTTATGGTATTAAAAAAAAAATTGACCCAAAATTGAATATTAAAATTATTATTGAAATAATAGCTGGTAGCTGGTAGGTACCTATAATAAATTCCAAATTAATCATATCACAATATCCATTAGGTACTTATAACGCGATACTATCAGTCTATGATACTATCATAGACTTAAGAAGTTTCAAGTATACCCACGTAATATATTATACAATCACAACAAAATAACTAAAATAGTTATTTTAAGTTTTTTAATATGTAATTTCGACTTTCGTCCAAATTTGAACTTAAAATGACTATAAGAATAAACTGTATTTATGTATTTTTTAGATTTTTTGGTAAAAGAATTAACTACTTACGTGGAATCTTGTTTTAAATTTTGTAGCCTTAGATATAAAAGTTGAACATTTTATAAATTTTTAACTACAAAATAATTATTCAATTTTAAATTTGATAAATTTTGTCAAAATTTCAACTTCAAATACTTTTAAAAAATAATTGTGCCTGTGTATTTTTAATATATTTCAACTGCTATTGTAGTAATATATCAGAAGTCTTGTATTACATTTTTACACTTTTTGGCCCAATAGATAAAACTTTATACAAATAAAATAAAAAATAAAAAATAAAAAAAAAAAAGGCGGGTAAGTCGTGGATGTCGCTCTGCTGTACAGTAGGTTACAAGTGGGTTACTGTAATGGATGGAATTAAATATATGAATCCAATGATATTATATCATTGTATACGAAAAACGAT